>NW_028278594.1:372539-558808 GCF_059751315.1 Micrasema longulum
CATAACATAAAATTTTCTAACAAGTCGGGACATAAAAAAATATAATGGTTCTATGATAAAATTGTCTGTTGTGTACATGAAATAAATAAATCTACACTTTATCCTCTGTATGATTGTTTTTGTTTTATTATAAATAAAAGTAGAACCTTTATGTAACTAACTAACTAACTAACTAACCATCACGCCATTTCCCCAGAGGGGTAGGCAGAGAGGATAGAACGCCACACCACTCTGTCCTGGCACACTTCCTTTGCTTCCTTCACATTCATACATCTTCTCATGCACGCACGTCGATTATTCCGACTTTTCACATGACCACTTTCAAGAGTTTGTTGTACTTGATCATGCCATGTCTTTCTCGGCCTTCCTCGACTTCTACAACCAGACATATTCGCATCATAAATCTTTTTAGCCGTTCTTTCATCATTCATTCGCTCCACATGACCGAACCATCGCAGAAGACCTTTCTTAATTTTGTCGATAATGCTTAACTCAGCCTTGCATTCTGCTCTAATTTCGACATTAGGGCACCTATCATACATTGTTTTTCCGCACATTCGCCTGAGGGATCGCATTTCAACAGCATTCAGTCTACTTTCGTCCCTTTTTTTCCAACTCCATGCTTCGCTTTCATACATTAGGGTTGGTACCAGAACTCCATTATGAACTGCTAATTTAGCCTCTTGCGATAGACACTTATTTGCTACGACAGACTTTAAGGCACCATTAACTCTGTTACCGGCACTAACCCTCCTTTCAATATCCTTGTCCATATTTCCATCTCTAGTAAACATACTACCCAGATATACAAATTCTTCGACCTGTTTCAAACTATCTCCATTTACTATAATCTTACATTCAGTCATAGTTACATTTCTTTCAAAGACCATGACGTTCGACTTTTGCACATTCATTAGCAAATCACTCTCCTTGCACACTTCGTAAACCTTTGTAACCAAGGATTGCAGTTCCTCTTCGTTCCTTTACCTTTATGTAAAATTTTATTAAACAAAAATGTGCTGTCAGATGCCACTATTAGTTATAAACGCATTAAAGCTGACATCTATCCTTAACATCCTTTACTATTTATATACGTTTGTTTGTAAACTTTGGCAGTAATATTGTTTTATTTGTGTTTATGTATATTTGGAAATAAATACTCACTCCACACATTTCCTTTGATTCACCCACATCCATACATGTTTTATCTTCTGTGACCATTCTTGGTTCTGATACAGACTTAATGCATGCCTCCAATGGCTGAAGCGGAAACACTACTTCCTTGAGTCTGCAGGACGGTCCTGATGATGAGCTACCTCCGTAGGACGCTACTGTAGCCTCTTTAAGGGCGAGGATATTCGGAATTACTGGAGATAAAAACATATAATATTAGAAAATTTCTAAAATATTAGAAAATAGGCATAAGCTACAGCGGGGTTCGATCATTGGACATTGTGATCAAGAGTCCAGGTGTTTAACACTATACAGATATAATGCCTGTTAGAATCAGAATAAAATCTGCCCTTGTAAAAACAGGCACCGTGACGCAATTGGTTTGGACGCATAGGGCACTTCATTGGTACACCAATCGCAGCGTATCTTGATCATTTTTGTTGCATGAAGGTAAGAGGATCAGGCTTACGCTTCAAGTACCAATCCAGGGTCTGAAATATTCTAGTCTAGAAACACACTTTTGAATAAACATTTCATGTCAAACATGTCGGGAACCGAACCCGAGACCTCTTGCATGGTGGGAAAACGCCCCGGCCATTACACCACGATGCCGATCTTGATTATATTGTAAACCATTATTATATTGCCTGATAATGTCTACAAATGTTTCATCTGATAAAAAAATGAATAACTCAAAAAATCAGAATTCTCTGGAGAGCTTAAAAACAAAATAAACACTTTATAAAACCATGAATTTTTCATGTCTTTTATTTGTTTTTATTTTCATTCTATATATGTGTCATTTTAAATTTGTCTTCAAGAATGCCAAAACATTAAAAAAAAGATAGTCCTTATTTACGTCAAGTCGGAAAACTATAAAGCTAGAATTATTATGTATTGTTTTTAGCATACAAAAGTTTGATAAATAATTTTATATATACATATATATGTATATATATTTAAATATATTTTTTACACCACTCTTTGTTATAGGATGTACATACATTTGGTTGTACTATTGCAACTCGACTTGCTAAGAATAACTTTCTTTCTGAATAAATATTTTACATGAGTAAAATGAATAAAATGTAAATAATATGTTTGCTTACACAATGATGGAAGGCAAGCTGGAAGAAGATCTTTCCCAATCATTACATTGTTGGAAAGTTTCAGGAGAGCTAGATCATGAGCGCGAGTTTCAGGATTGAAAAGCGGATTTTTCAGGATTTGTGAAACTGTCATGTTGACGCTATTTGGATTAGCAGAACAGCGGTCATTCTGCCCCAGGGCCACCAAAAGTTTACTCCCCGAAATGCTGAAAAAAGAAAAGTGGATAATCTATATGGCTAGGTTTAAGAATTCTTCGGTATGTTGTCTGATATTTGGGCTCTTAACAAAAACACTACTAAAATCTACTCCCTCTTCTTCTTTTGCGGCTCCTACCAGAGGTTAGAGACCATCATTCTAAATTCATCACGATCCTGGGCCAGTCTAATCAGCACTGCTGCATCCAGCGCACTGAACCACTGTTGAGATTTCTGAGCCATGATGCTCTTATCCGTCCCATACCCTGCCTGCCCTCTATCTTTCCTTCCATAATAAGTTGGAAAAGGGCATACTTCTCATTGCGAAATATGTGAAAAAAATATAATGTTTTTTTTCTTTTTAAAGTGGTCAGTAACTCCCTCTCTTTTTTCATAATGATTAAAACTGCTGCATTGGAGATTCGACCAGTCCATGAGATTCGAAGCATTCTTCGGCATAACCAAAGTTCAAAGGCCTCAATTTTGTTTATTAGAGTCTAAACCTGGCAATACATAAGCTTTTATTGCTCTCCATTTTGTGTTTAGTTTCAAATAAATAAAATAAATAAAAATAATTTTCGGATAAATAACTATTTATCAACCAGTATTGATGTTACATCGGGTGTACCTCAGGGTGCTCATTTGGCACCCCTGCTTTTCAATTTATTTATTAATGATGTTGCTAAATCATTCTCTTACTCTCGTTTTTGGCTCTTCGCGGACGACAACAAAATTCTCAAAATAATTCAAACTTTACACGACTGCTTTCTTCTTCAATCAGACATTAACTCTTTTAACCGATGGTGTAAAGTCAATAAATTAGAACTAAATATTAAAAAATGCAAAATAATGTCATTTCATAGAACAAAACAACCGATTTCCTTCGAGTACCTATTAGAAAACTCCAAAATTGATGTAGTCAAGTCCATCAGAGATTTAGGAGTTGTTTTGGACTATAAACTGACATACAACGAGCATATAGATAATACAGTAAATAAATCACTGAAATTACTTGGCTTCATTAACAGAATATCCTCTGATTTTACTAATGTCCGTACAATCAAAACTCTTTATTGCTCAACTGTTCGCCCTCTTCTTGAATATGCCTCAGTGGTCTGGTCTCCATTCTATGTCAATCGCATAAATCACATTGAATCAGTCCAACATCGCTTGCTTCGAAAAATAGCGTGGATGCTTGGACTAGAGAGAGATAATTATTCTTATGCTGAAATAGAGTCAATGTTAAATATTTCTAGTCTACAAAAACGTAGAACTAATATTGACTCCATATATATGTTCGGCATACTAAATGGTATAATCGATGTTCCATCATTACTGGGACAAGTAAAATTCAATATTCCGACTCGTAGATTGAGAAACAATGAAGTACTGTTCATCGATCAGCATAGAACAAATTATGGCCTTAATTCTCCAATGACCCGCCTTCGTATTGTTAACTCAAGACAGGATCTGGACTTTTTTGTTTTAAGTTTACAACGATTTAAACGAGCACTAAATAAATAGTCCAGATCTTGTCTCGATGTCCCTTATGTTTGTCAATGCTTCTTTCTTTTTTCTTTAAATGTTTTAAACTACTCTTTTATTGTAATATTTAAACCTTATAAATTGTATACATGGACAATGTCCGTTAATAAATAAATAAATAAATAAATCACGTTTGTACAAGAGTTTTTGCATTTTATAGAAGGTAGAATTTTTGCATTTTATAGAAGGTTGATCTCGCAATTCAATCTCGCAGTTTTCTTACTATTTTGGATTGTATTAACTGATATTATGTATTGACACAATTTTTAATTTTTTTTATGTACCTTCCTAAATGAGTATTTTTATAACCACAGGGAGTATAATATCTTATTAATGTATTAAATGTTTTATTAATAATGAAAAACAATTTTAAAATAATGTTTTAAAAATCGAATCGAGTATGGCAAGTGATCGACATTTTATTTGACAATTTCCAAATTTTAAATTATGAATGAAACTTCTTACTAAGAAACTAAGTATCACTGCATATTGCCTTAATTACAAAATAATATTTTTTACGTACCTCACAAATGGTGCAGCTGTGGTCAAAACATGTTGGTCAGATACTAAAACGCCTTTCGCAACAGATACTCCATCAATAAAAATATTGACAATCCAAGGGAACTTGTCCAAATCCGCTTTCTCATTTAATTCACGGGCGTAGTATCTCTTAAAGTTTCCTTCCATGTATCTTCCTTTGTTTCCGCTGAGGATGTTGCTGAGAACTCCCAACAGCCCGCTGACCGTCGAGACTCCGAACATGTTAGTGTTTCCCATCGTGTTACCGATCCCTAAATTGGCCAAAAACCCTGGAATACCTCCGATAGGCCCAGCCGGGATGCCTCCTCCTAATCCCAGACTGGCTAAGATACCGGCAAGACCCCCGGTATTCGTGGTCAGCATGGGGATACCGGATCCGAGATTTCCCAACAGAGTAGTGATGGGATTCGTGCCCGTGGTTCCTCCTAAGCCACTGAGAAAATTAGTTCCGAAAAGCCCAGTCCCGCTTCCCTTGTTAGGTAAGAGATTACTGAGGAAATTGGGTCCCGTGTTTGAACCTGTGAAGATTCCCAAAATGCCGTTGCTTCCAAGATTATTCAAGTTGAGTCCATTAAGAGGTATCCCGAAAATTCCATTTCCCGACGTTGAACCAGTGTTCATTAAGTTTGCTAATAACCCATTTCCCAAAGAGCCCCCTCCGAGTAATGTTCCTCCGCTGAACAGATTGCTTCCACTTTCTCCGCTTATTCCACTTCCTCCCAGAATAGATCCCACTTGACCGCTGCCCAGCAGTCCTCCACTAAGGAGGTCTCCTCCTTTCTCTGCATACGTCTGGGCTTCCTCGTGAGCCAACTGTTGGTTTATGCTATTGATAATCTGATTCCTCACCAAAAGCTCTTGCAGGTTAATGGGAACAATTCGAGGACCGTTAAATAATGGGTTATCACTTTTCCCTTCCACTGCGTTTTCCTGGGGTTCTAAAAAGGTTTCATTAATCACATTTTTGACAGTATTTTTTAAATCAATAGGTAAGAAATATTTTTGATCATTAATGATATTACAATATTTGAGTTTGCCCAAATGTTCGTAGACAAAAGACTGGAGTTCACCCCCTCGGGAGTCATTAAGATTAACAAATTACAACAGGGATGGAGAATACCTTAAATAAGGGAATATGGAAGTCTAGCCATTTACAGGGCTTATGACTTTACACACTGTAACATTCACCATTTTGCCCATGTTTGAACATCCATATTTCTTCGGTTCTTCCATTTTTTGATTTCTGTAACTTCACTTAAATCATCAAATGGAAGAACTGAAAAAATGTGGTTGTTCAAACATAGGCAAAATGGTGAATGTTACACAGTATGTAAAGTGGCCACTTAAACCAGCCAATGCCAGGTCATAAGCCATGTAAATGCCTAGACTTACGTATTCCTTTGTTAAAGGTATTCTCCATCCCTGCTGTAATTTGCAAATTCATGATATCTTGAAATAACAATTGTTTTTTGGCTAACTTGAACTTTGCTACTTCTGAAATAATGCAAAATATAGCTGAATGTTGAACAGTTGTTAAATTAACTTATTTGTTTTTTTTTTAAAGGAATAAACCGCTAAGTCTCTACTTTGAAGCTTGTCAGCAGGTGCGATAGAAGGGGTATGGAAGGAGATAATAAAAAATACACTACACCCGGACCAATTGAGAAAAAATTATTTCTTTGATTTTTTTCTTGCAACTGGCGGGAATTGAACCCGCGACGCTAGTTTCACAGTTGGCAGTCTAACCAATTACGCCACGTCGTGTGTGTATTTTTATTTTTTTATATATTTTCTTTCTAGTATTTAAACAAGTTTATTTGCATGCACAACTGATTTTTCTGGATGTTGATTATATCCGAATATTCATTGTTTTTATAAATGTATGTAATATATAAATTAGTATTAATATAAATCTCCAACAACAAGCCACAGAAAGTGGCTTTGTGGATTTAAGTGTTTGTAAAAAATTAAATGTTAAAATTGTGCGATGTGTAATGTATTTGTACCTTTAACGATAAAACACGGAGTCACACTGAATGAAATGTTCAAGAAACAAGATTGTGTAATTTTTTGATTTCCAAAACATGATGATAACTTTTGAACCAAATGATATAATTTCAATTTGTAAAGAACTTTATATGCAAAAAAATATTATTTTGTAATAAAATATGAAATGTTTTTTGCATTAAAACAAGCTAGACTTCAGATTTTTATTTCAACTTGAATAACATTTTTATTACGAAAGTGGACTTGGGTATTTTTATTCACGTGTAAAATAGCTTATTGCGATAATTTCTGATTTTTTTTACTTCAAAACGGCAAAAAGTGGACTCTTGTGTTTTATCCTATAAGGTACAGGTATTAATGTTGATAAATAAGTTTAAAAAAAAACAAAAATTATTATCCTTTTTGTAAAATATTTTTTTTTTCAGAATACAGAATACAAGAATAATGAAATATATTTACGACAAGGAGCAGCCACGAGGATAACAATTGCCGGTGGATTGTTTCCGCCATTTTGTCCGTTAGCGTTCGCGCCCTGAGCTTGAAGATTTAGCTGGTTTAAAGCTGTGAGAGGAATACTTTTTGCATTCAAGTTTGCCACAGGAGGCGATGAAATGGATGGGATGGGATCGCCCTAAAATAATATTTAATTTCACATTATAAGGTAAATTACGGACATCATAAATCATTATAATGCTCCTATCCGCACCAGGGCCTCAATTATGAACGCTATCTTCACCTGTACATATCGAGACGGTATACTTAACTTCTGTACTATCTGTATCTTCCTCGGTGTGTTCTACCTACTTGTCATATCGTCATCATATTATGATCGAAACGAACCAATGAGTGACCGCGAAAATGAGTCCGCGTTCCTTACTTCATTAACATTTAAAATAGTTTTCATTTATATTAAAAATGGGCTTCTGTGATAGAAAGTGCCCAATTCAAAACGATAAAAAATTACAATATATCCCAACTCAAGCAAAAAATGCTCGCTTGAACATGATTTTTAAAGACTTTTGACACTTACCAAGACGATATGCTTAACGATCGTCTGTATTTATCTACCGAGCGACTACAAAGCCGGTCACATTATTTTTATTTTTAAGCATAGTTTGTAAGGGAAAAAATATAAATAAATAAAAATAATGGTTTATCAGAAAAAGACAAAAAGTATAATTGTAAAAAAATTAAAATGTACATATTAAAAGCATTTAAGCTCTAACTTTGTGGAATATCATTAATCTGAATTTGTTGCGACAGAGAGGGAAAATATTTTTGAGAAGGGAATATGGAAGTCAAGGCATTTACAGGGCTTATGACCTGTAATTGGCTGGTTTAAGTGACCACATTACACACTGTGTAACATTCACCATTTTGCCTATGCTTAAACATCCACATTTCCTCAACTCTCCCATCTGCTGACTTTTGTGAAGTAAAAGAGCTGAAACCTTTATCATGTGGGTGAGATTTTTCCGGTTGAACCTTTACACCTACTAGACAACGCCTGAAAACAATTTTCAAGTTTTTGCACTTATTCTTAATTGGTAAATTCAACAATGTTTTAAGTTTGTCCAAATGTTTGCAGACAGGCTGGATTTCCTCCGCAGGGAGTTATTTATATTTTTATTTCTTTCAACAGAGAGAGAAAACATCTTTGAGAAGTCAATATGGAAGTCTAGGCATGTACCGGGCGTATGATCTGTCATTGGCTGGATTAAGTGACGACTTTACTTATTTTTTTAATTTATTTTATTTGGGATTTTCACAGCTATTACAAAAACAAAGTAATTAGAAAAATCTCAACAATACTAAAGCCAATTAAAAAAATCCACTGTAAATATAATGACACATAATATATAAGAAAAGAAGTTTAGTAATTGTATTTGTGTGACGTTTGTATTCATAGGATACATGTGCGTGTGGGAATGAATGAGGGAGAGGGTGCGTATGTGTGGGTGCGTAAGTATGAAAAAAATATTTGCTTAAAACTTGTAAATTGTATTAAAAATGGTACAATAAAGAGCTTAGTAAAAAGTTAGAAACCTTTTTGTTAAAATTCGAATGACGAAATGATATAAATTGTTTTTTTTTTAAAGTTATGTTAAATTTCAAAACCGTATTCTGAAAAAAAAAGCATTTTATTTTTTAAATTTAACTGATACACATCGAATGAATAATGTGCGACGAGTCCTATACAATACAGTAGGTAACCACAAAATTCAGTAAATACGAAATAATGACAACAATAAAATAAGGTTTGACAATACGCGAACGTTGATTCAAAACGAACACACAAATGCATATTATATGCACCTACATACGCACTGCGTGTACAATTCACAATGCTTTCAGGCATGCCTTTATAATTCACCAACTTTTCTACGTGTTGACTTTTGTGAAGTTAGTAATTAAGTTTCTGTGATTAAACTTACTGGCATAATAAAATGATAAAACTTGAAAAGTGTTTTCAGGCGTTGCTTTGTAGGTGAAATAATTCAGCCGGATAAATCTCACCCACATTAATTTATTGTTTAACGTTTAGGTTTCAGCTCTTTTACTTCACAAAAGGTAAAGTTGAGGACATGTCGAAGTTTAAATATTAGCTAATTGGTGAATGACAGGTCATAACCCTGTTAATGACTAAACATCATATGTTTTCCCTCACTGTTGCAATAAATTTCAATCCTAATAACTCCTCTGTAGCTCAATCACAAATAACCATCGACGCGCTAATAAGCTACGTGATAACGATTTCTCTCCATGGTTGTTTATCGTATTCGCGATCACAATGCAACATCCGTGAACACCTAATATTAAATGTCAAAATATTTACGTTTCGCGACGTATAATCCTGCTGCGCAATCACATATTTGAATTTCACCGGTGTAAATATGGAAAATATTTTAAAACTGCTATTTATTTACTTATTAATTATCATGCTATTTATTGCATTTAGCCGGCGTTTGGCAAGTCAAATGTCAGGTAAAGCGGTCGCCATAGTAATTGTTATTTAATTTTCACTTTTTTGTATGGAATACTCCTTACTATTTTGCAAATGCAACATATTGTATTATTTTTTATAGTAAACGGCGATTTTTCGCCAGTGAACTGTATTTATTTACGAGGAAAACAAAAAACAAACCGACACGAGCGTTGACTTAGAGATTACACACGCGTTGACTTATGACTGCGATAACTTAAGCATGTTCATTATTGTTCATTGTGATCGCTCAAATGTTTAGCATGTTTTTAAGCATGTCGACAGTTATTTGTGATTGAGGTACTGGGAGTGAAATCCAGTCTTGCCTTCAAAAAATTGACGTACTCAAAATACTGTTAAGTTATTTAATATTTTAAAGTTTTGTTGAATTCTTTTAAATAAATTGTTAATATGTCGGCCTCGTGGTGTAATGGTTAGCGCGTTTAACTATTATGCAAGAGGTTTCGGGTTTGATTCCCGACATATAGTCCCTGAACTGGTACCTGAAGCGTAAGACTAATCACCTTACCTTCATGTAACAAAATTGATCGAGATATGCTGCGATTTTATGTACCAATCCAGAGCCCTATGCACCATAAGGTGCGGAAAGGGAATGATGATGATGATGATTTTAAATTGATGAATGTTCTTAATAAGTATTTAAAACAATATTTTGAGTTTGTCTAAATTTTTGTAGACAAGGGCTGAATTCACTCAACTCAAAATATTGTTAAGAAATCCACCTGGTCCATGAAAAAGTATAGAAATTGAAAAAAATAAAGTTTTCATGTGTTGCCTAGTATGTAGATGATATAATTCAATTAGATGAATCTCACCCGCATAAATAAAGGTTTCAGCTGTTTAACTTCACAAACATCAACAGATGAAAGGATTTAAGGAATCTAGATGTTCAAATATGGTCAAAATGGTCAATGTTACACAGTGTGTAAAGTGGGCACTTAAACCAGCCAATGACAGGTCATAAGCCCTGTAGATGCCTACACTTCTATATTACCTTCTCTTCTAAATTACATTCTCTAATATGTTCTTCATCGCTGTTGTAATATGTTAAGTATTTTAAAGTTTTATTTATGAAACTGCAAGTACTATAAAAAATGCACTTTGGCGGGCTTATTGCTAAGCAATATCTTCTAGCCAATTAAAAAGCAGACTGGTCACACACATTGTTTAGCAAAGATGTTTACTTAATTTTTAATTATTTTAATTTAAAAATTATGTATTTTTTAAAATATGATTTAATATTTAATAAACATGCATAAAATAAAGTTTTTTTTTACGGTGGTCTGCAAAATGTGGTACACTAATTTAATAATATATCTGCTTAACAAAATGTTGCGAATTGAGAATATAATATTAAGATCCAGTATTTGACAAGTTATTAAGATAAAATTTAGTTTTACAAAACTTACATTAACTAATTGCAGCGCCGCAAGGACGAAGAAAGCTTTTCGCATCTGTCGTTCCATGGTCCTTGGCGGAGGAATCGAGGAGAACTAATCCTCGGGAAGGAAATCAAAGATCATGAACCACGAGAGGTCCTGCCAAAAACTGGTTTGCCCTTTGCCCAGGCGAGTGGAAATAAAAATACAAGTACGTTTGATTGAGAATGCAGATTTAATTGCAGTTTGCAACGCTGCAAGAAATGAATCAAAAACAAAAAAGAAAATAAATGATCGAGTATTGTAGTATGTATGTATAAGAATTATTACGTATAGTAGATTACATTATGGGTAACTTATGCCCGTTCAAGAACGTTGACATAAAAATATAAACTGATAACATAACCTCAATAAGTAATAATTCACTAGATTTTTTATTTTAAGTTTTTATAATTTTTGAATGCTGCCGAACTTTTTTTAATTTTTGAATGATAAGTGCTGTCGAAATGCGATCTCTCAGGCGAATGTGTGGTAAAACTATGTACGATAGATGCACAAATGATGAGATCCGTTTATTATGTAAGGCTGAGACAAGCATTATCGACGAAATCAAGAAAAGAGCTCTGCGCTGGTTTTGACATGTAGAGCGAATGGACAGCGAGAGAACGGCTAAGTTTATTTACAATGCAAATGTTGATGGATGCAGAAATAGAGGAAGACCGAGAAAGACGTGGCATGAAAAAATCCAACAAACAATGTTTGATTATGTCCAAATGCTTGCAGACTGGCTGGATTTCTTTTGTTCATATTTAAACTTATTTCAACAGAGAGGGAAAACATTTTCCATATTCCCTTCTCAAAAATGTTTTCCCCATACGAAATAAATTTTAATCCAACAAATACTTAAGAGAGGAACTTGTTAAAAGTCGGAATAATCGGCACGCATGCATTAGAAGATGTATGAATGCAGGGGAAGCGAGATCTGTATGCAAAGATAGAGTGATGTGGCGTTCTATCCTCTCTGCCTATCCATATGGGGAAAAGGCGTGATGGTTTGTTGTAATTTTTAAATTACTCCGCCCTTATAGAATTCACGTATGTTCCAGTCAGTGAGTTCTACTGATTGATAAGTTGACTTCCCGGAAACCGGAAATCTATGACAACACTCTTTCATTGGTTGATTACAAAGAACCTGTCACGTAGTTAGAAGAATTTCTTTTTTTTAAACTATTTTTTTTCATACATTTTCGAGAAGTTCGCCGTACAATAAATTAAATGCTCTAATTTTTACGGCTCTAAGAAGAAAAAAAAACATTTGATTTCCCGTAGCACTGAACTTCCTCGTTATTTTACTCATTAATTTTTGTGAGGATAAGCCAAAAAAACAATCACTAAACAGAGTTAAATGATTCTGTAAATACAGAAGAAAATGCTTAATCAGCATGAAAAATTAAAAATGTTATTACCCACTTTGCAATATTCAATATTTCGTGGTTCGTATAGGTTATAGGCAAACATCTCTGTTGAAAAATATCTAATGTATAAAGTTATTATGTATATATTTTATGGGCCCAAAAATTTTTTAATTGATAATATTTCATTGATCCTAAACATTCCAAATTTTCCTTCTTTTAAAATACATGCACTGTCTTGGATTCAAACAAAAGATATTAACTCTTTTTTTCTATGATATATTTTGTTGCCCTTTAATAATAAGGAATATTTTAATGTTTATTATACTTTTTATTTCCTTTTTTAATTACGATAAAAAAAAGCACCTTCTCATCTTTTGCAAAATATTTTCTTTCCTATTTCTTATATTACACAAAAATATTGTTTACTATAGGAGCGAAAAACTTAAAATTAAAAATTTCTTATATACCCTCGAACAGGCCATGTCTTTGTGGGATTTTTTTGTGTACCATTTTTACTGTTAATGTATTTGATTGTTATGTAATTTTCCTTTATTTTTTTAATTCTCTGTTTTACCTCGAATGTATATTGTAAAAAAATTCAAAAAAAATATAATTAAAAAAATATATATATATAATGCAAAAATAAAACACAATTTTCAATCGTATTTTTTAATAATTATATTTTACCCAAAAATGTTAAATTCATAAAAATAAATAATTAACAACAAATTAAACAGTTAAAATACATGGTACTTAGAAAAAAAAATATTTTGAGTTTATTGAAATAGATCGGATTGAAATGACGATTCGAAGGATTTTTTAAGTGTTAGCTAAGATAAAATGTATAAAGTGCTATTTTTATTAAAGTCATCTTAAGGGCCCTGAGCAATAAACACCCAAACACTTCCTGTAGCTACAGTGTACAAAAGTAGATGATATATGTAAATAGTTCATCGTGTAATTAAAGTAACAGATAATACGCCTCCCAGTTCATGGGCCCTTAAAGTTCTGGCTTCTATTTAATAAAACAAAGATCTTACAATGAATAAAGTATTTCGATTGTAATATTAGAGAATAATTTACGCTATAATAGATTACCACACGTCCTGCAGCCACAGAGCGCATAGGCAATTAAAGAATTGTCAAGGGCTTAAACCTCGTTTAAAATATTCGGTTTAAAATTCGTTTTAATACCATTTGAAATATTTTTCTTTAATGTATGTACACTGTGGCTAAGAGCGTTAATAAATAAATGTTATAAATAAACGTGAATAATAATTTAAGTTTTTCGTTAAGGATTTAGAATCCTTACAGCCTACAAGAGCAGCCTGTGTTGATAATTTTGGTAATCCAGGAAATGTGGTCCCAGATCCTGACAAAGAGAGCGGGGTTAATTACGTCACAGACGTTGACATCTGTCAAAATACCGAGAAGTTCATATCGGCCATAACTGTTGAGAAACTGTACGGGAGCTCCTACGTCACCCTGAAAAATAAATAAATAATGTTGAAAACAGATTGCTCCCTACCCATAATTAACATACTATAATATATATCCATGAAGGGCATTACATTGACTAACCAAATAAGGTTCATTAAACTTCTTAGATTTTCACGGCCGTTAAGATGCACAATAAGTTTTTCTGGGTTTTTATGCCGTGTGTCGTTCGTACTCTCTACCGACGTTTCGGATCGCGTTACAGCGTCCATCATCAATCCATCATCCACATCAACCCTGATGATGGACGCTGTAACGCGATCCGAAACGTCGGTAGAGAGTACGAACGACACACGGCATAATAACCCAGAAAAACTTATTGTGCAAATAAGGTTCATATGTTCTTTTTCTTATCTTTCCTCTCCCCGATGGAGATTAGAAATCATCGCAGCAATTCTTACTTTGTTAGCTGAAATAGCACCAGTCATGGAAGTTTTTTTAGCCATGAGATGCACCTTCTACCTACACTGCGTCTTCCTTCAATCCTCCCCTGTAGAATGACTTGTAAAATGTTATATTTTTCACTCATCACATTCCCAAAGTACTCAAGTTTTCTTATCTTTATGGTCTTCAGTACCTCTTTATCTTTTTTCATCCGTCGGAAAACGTCATCGTTTCAGACCCTGTCAACTAGGGAGATTTTTAATATCATCTTCGATCTTTTCGAAGTGGCTTGGGTGAGTGACCACGTTTGACGCCGTAAAAGTACTGAGAAGACATAACATCGTAAAATGCGCATTCGGTGGTCTAAATAGAAGTCTCTACTGCAAAGAAGGTCACGCATCCTGAAAAAGCAGTCTCGCGCCTTCTCTATTCTGACTTTGATCTCTTGTAAGTGATCCCATTTATCATTCAGCCAGCATCCTAAATATTTATATTGATGGACTTGCTCAATAACCTACGTTCCAAGTTTTAAAATAATTGGGAAAGTTTATGGCTTTTTCTGATACATTTAGTTTTGGAAATCATCGTTTCTAGCCCTTTATTCACACTAGCCTTGTGAACTTTGTCAAATAATATCTGCAGGCTTTCCATACTATCTGCTAAAAGAGCAGTATCACCCGCATATCGGATATTGTTTATAATTTGTCTATTTATGTTAATGCCGTCTGTTATTTCATTAAGCGTATCTTTAAAAATGTCTTCGAGTACACATTAAAAAGGAGAGGAGATAGAAAATAATTTATATGAATGCCTCGACACGGACTTTGCCCAGTGAGGTGTTCATATAGAAAAGAAAAATTAAAAGGTTTATGTGAAATAAAATAAAATAAAAACAAAAATTCTCTAAGAGGAAACGACGTAATAGTTTGTTTATGTATTTTTAAATAAACTTACCGGGCAAAATACTCCCCTAGCACCAAACACTCCCAGGCAGGACTTATCACTCGTCAAGTACGTAGCTGTAGTGAGGGCTCGACTGCATTCGTCCTTGGTCATCACGGGCTGGCTGACCCTGCGAGGAAGGCAGCCTGGCGCGGGTAAGGGCACCAGGACGTTAGGAGCCGTTGGAGATAGCCATGATATTACGGAGGCCACTTCTCCTTTGTAGGAGTTTGCTGAAAAAGATTTACTTGTTCATTTGCATCGTTATTATTACCTTTCTGCACTTAGGCACCATTAGTGGTGCATACGGAGCTACATTGGTACATTGATCATTTTTATTACATGAAGGTTAGATGAACAGTTTTATGTTCATTGGGGTTCGAACCGTCAGTAGGGTCGCAGTGAGTCACATCTTGCTGGAGGGTGTGATTCTATTAAATGCTACCAGTAACACTACTGACTAGTACAACTCGTTATCGTCCACGTCGCAAACCCCGAGCAATGGGATCACACTCATAACGGTGTGATCACAGCAGATAACTAAAGAATGAAAGGCGAGTTTCTTGCGCCTCCAAACCAGAACCAACCAGCTAAGGGAAGGTAACCCCGACAGAAAAATCCACCATAGAAAGCAGCCGCCTTATTTTTATCGTGCCATTTGGATTTGGACGATTTGTGTTTATTGGGCCTACATGTTCAATAAACACACACTTGTACACTTCGGAAATGTTTATAGTTAGAGCAAATGACTATGTATGCGTGACTTCAACTAAAAAAAATTTACCCACACTTGACACAGAATACGGACACAATCGTTGCGAACGAATAAACTAAATGAGCTAAAGATATAAAAGATACGAATGATACAAAAAATACGAAGATCCGAATGACACAAAGATCTATTTAGTTAGGTGCTCTTTTCGTTCGCAAACTAACTGACAGAGATGAAATAAACATACATCTAGTTCAATGCTTCCGACCTTGTCGGTATGACCGGGTCGTTCGCGAACTACACATATCTAGTTGTGACCCGCTTATGAGTAATGTGTCGCCGTGTCGATGATGTTAAAAATATCGTCACTTTTTTTTCCCGAATCCTCTTTCTTTTCCTTTCCGAACTCCATACACAATCGTACACTTCATGAATTTCGTTCCTTATCATATAAAATAGTATAACTCATTATGTTTACTTAACGATGCACCCAATATGTTTTCATCGGTTAAATAAGTACTATGTAGGTTAGATTGGGTTTATTGGTAAAATTTCTTCATACTTACCAAAGCCCGGTAGGCAAATTGGATGAATGAAGTTATTGTAAAACAGTTGAGTTTTCAGAGTCAAAATTGCCAAGTCGTGGGATCGGTCTGTCATCCTATATGAGTCGTGGATGTCGATGTTTTCTACACTTGTGTTGGTCGATGTCAAGTCTGCCATACACCTATCGTGCAGACCCAGAGATACTTTCACATCTACGGATGGGATACTGAAAAAACAAAATGTTAAATATTCAACCCTCAAAAGCCTATTTGCAACAAAAAAACATACATATTTACGGCCTAAATCTTACATGAAGAAAAACACATGCAAGAAACTTAACTAAAAGTCCATTAAAGACAATCAAGGACAATAAAATTGTTAAGTACTGAATTTACATTTTTTCATACTTGCAACTTGAGTTATGTAAGACTATAAATAAGATAAATATTCTGACCCTACCTACATCATTCCTTTTTCAAATTGTTGTTGGTTCTATCGTCTTGTGAACAAGTCACATTGTGAAAAATGTTATCCCAATAAATCCTTATCATATCCTGTGTCAGAATACTTCTGAGAAAGTGCAATTAGTGTTACATAAACATCCTAAAATATGCATCTCATTATCATCTAGACGAAACCGAAATAAACGTAAGAATTTAAAAGTGAGTAAACAATTCATATACAGTCTAAAAAATTCTAATTCCCGTTGTGATCAGTGTACTATGCCTGAAATGTATCGAGCTGACTAAACAAAAATAAATGGTATTCATATACTCGCACAGTACTTACGTATATTAAAAAAATCGATTTAGATATTTATTGCAATGATAACAATTATTTTTATATTAAAAATATCGTAATACGTTTTAGTTAGGTAATAACTAGTTTTTTAAATTTATATTGTATAACTAGCTAAAATAAATACATTCCATAATATATAAGACTTCGAGTTAAGCCATGCCATTTTTTTATCTTTATGCACTTGGTTAGTGACGTGAGATCTACGAAAAGCTGAAAAATCCAAATAACTCAAAGTTCTGGGACTAATCGCCTAATCTACATATTTTGGAAATAAGGGCATAAAAACCATAGTTGCTTTTATAAGATTTGGGGCCTAACTTATAAACCTGGTGTAATGTTATGCTTTGGCATGCCTAGGTATAAATTTATAGCCCTTGATAATTAGAGCTTTTTTTTACTTCTAGTAACGCAGTTGGGAACATAAAACGAGGTTTATTGCGTCAGAGATGGAACATTTCTTTTATTATTAAGTATTTTTAAGGTCCTTTTTGTTCCTGAATGTTTTTTTTATTGAAGGCAGATTAAGAGATTGCTCTTTTTCAACATGAAATATCAAATAAAATTATATATTTTATTCAGTTTTATGAAAATTTACAAAATGTGTAGCAAAAACAAAAGGTATTACAACCCGCGTTATCAATTTCGAAAAAAAACCAACCATTATTTAACGTTAAACTTTTTTTACGTATTTTTTTGTCCAACTGATTTTTAGGGTCTTATAAACCTGGTAAAAATTACGCCAAGGCATAGTAGTCGAATAAGGATCGTAAACCAGTCCTTATTTTACCACTATAATAATGATGGTACTTCCATCCTTATTCTACCACTATGCCTGGGTGTATTTTTACCAAGTGTATTTTATGAGTAGGCCCTTGGAGTTTAACTTTGTCATAATAATATTATTTCAGTTAAAAGGTTCAATAGTACAGATACAATTTTACCATATAAATAAATAAACGTATTTTATTTTCATTAACGATATTGAAATAGCATATCATGTTTTAAAAAATAATAATTAAAAAATAAATTTCTAAAAAAAAAAAACTCTGTAAATAAATCGAAACAAAATAAAAATTAATTTTAATTGAAAAGCTAGATATGGATTTTTTTATGATCCCTTCCCAACTTACGCGAATAATCTCTTAGTAATAAATTTTAATTACAAATATTCTATAGAAACTCGTGCGCAACTTATTTTGTAAAAGAAATATATACAATAACACTCTCATGTATTTTTTTCTATTCTGTGTAATTCTGTAATTTAAGATATACGCTTGTGGGATTGTTTTGATAACTATCTAAAAAAATATTATTTTTCAAATATTTATTTTTGTTGAATTACCTAATGAACTAAAATAATTTTAAAAAATAAAAGACAAATAAATGGTTAAGAAAGAAAAAGGAATGAGTTTTTACAGAAAAAAATCTTATTGGCGGTCGTTCCTTTTTACATTTATTAATTTATTATTCTATTTCAGAATATAATGCGAATAGGGCACTGCATTGGTACACCAAACGCTGCGTATCTTGAATAATTTTGTTATATGAAAGAATGAGGATCCATATAATTCTTATAAAATATGCCGGCGATCGTAGAATAAATTACAAACAAATTTACTTTGACATAAACGTAAGTCTATATCGAGGCTTTACTGTAAGAATGCATTAAGTCATTAAAACAAGTATTATTTCTCCCACAATTTTTTTTTTAAGCTTTAAAAGAGTAATCTTTTTTCTAGGTAAAGCATAAAATTTGAAATCAACATCTTGAATCTTTATTTTAAAACATTTGAAATTTATAAAGACTGTTGACTTAATGCATTCTGTCAGTATAGCCTCGATATATTCGCAACTGATTTATGTTAGAAAACGTGTTTGAATAATTAAAATCGTGACATTGGATCGAGAACTTATTAACGAGGCGAGAATAATTACGCCAAAAGAAAGCGGGCGCTTTAAGTAATTTGTTTTTAATACATTTCAATTGTGAAAGTTGTCAAAATTAAATATAATCAAACCCTTTAGAAAAAAATGGTATCCAACTCACTACTAAAAGCTTCAAAAAGTTTTTTGATAAAATTAGCTTATAATGTATATTTGCGTTTGTACGCTTAACGCAACCTTGTAGTTTTAGCGATGTTTATCAAAATGAAAACTGTGGTCATAATAAAATTTAAAAAAAACATCAATCCTAATGTTTAAACCAAACATTGATTTAAGTCTACTAATTATTTTTTGTTTTAATTTAATGGACGCAAATCATTGAACGATTTAATTATTAAGACACAAAGGTAAACAAAGTAAGACTCCCAGCTTAGTAAGTTTAAAAATTGTGACCATTCGCGCTTTAACTAACTAATGGATGTTGAATTAAATTTTAAACTTTATATACGAGTACCTATATACTAAATATAATGATACATCAAATGACGCTATTGTGTATTGCAAGGTCATCATTATAAATTGCAATCAATGTCAGTCCAGGCAAAACCAGTATCACGTATGATTAAAAAATGAAAAATTACTTGACTAATGGTGAAGCTGCAGTGATGACGTGCCGATCTGTCAGGATGGCCCCTCCTGCCGCGGGTCGAGACTTGATCATGACGATAACCTGCCAGTTATATTCGTAGGGAGGAGACAAATCTCCCCCGAGCAATCTTCCCTTTCTTCTGTTTCCATCAGATGTTTCCACGGGGGTTTTGACCGGCAGTTTCTGAGTAACTTTAGAGACAACTTGTCCTTTTGGCTTGGAGTCAGAGACCGCTGACCCGATTGGCTTTTTTTCGCCAGCTTTCGAAACTCCGTCGATTTTTTCAGTCGATTTCAAATATAATTTCTGATTGATGTCTGCGAGATTGGCACGATCTATGGTCTCGTTTTGTTGTTTTTTACCGCCGTCGGCATTTGCGGTGTCATTACCTTCTGGGGAATAGGAATCCGCGGTCAGAATCGTCTCTACTGGAGCGCTGTCATCATCAACCTCGCAAATTGTATTTTTGACTGAGTACTTTTTGTCGTCGACCTGAATTATTCTAGTTCCGTTGGTTTTGCACTTTTCGCCATTTTTATCTACGAAATCGTCGCTCTGGGAGTCCGTCGCGTTTCTTAGTCCTTCTCCAGATGACGAGACGTCATCAAGATTCGTGTCACTTTTCAAACTGTTAATATTAGTTTTTGCTTCATCTCCGAAAAAATTGGTTCGGCTCGAAGAAGTTGGCGCTACCCCGCACCCTAAAAATTCGAAAAATATTGAAGTAGAAGAAAAACGGACATCTCAAATTTAAAAAATTACTTTAAAATTCAACTTACTACAAAAACATCTGGTCTGAACCAGTAATGTCTCGATAAGTCCACGACCTCTCGGAGAAACCTAAAACATACATAAGTTTATAAAATCTCGTCAGCACTAACGTCAGCATTGATTTGCTTTTGAATATTTGATATAGGTAATGAATACTCATCGCAAAAATAACGTGAAAGAAAACATTTTTTCAGTTTTTTAAAAACATATTTATGTCCCAAAAAAATTCATTTGCAAATTTCTATTATATAATACATAATATTATGTATTTATTAACAATTCATAAATTGTATTTGGTACTTATAAATTATTGATTATCAACACTCAAGGTTGTATCTAGTTAGCAAACTAGACACAATCCAGAGAAATCTATTTCCTAAATCATGTTTCAGATAAAGAAATTGTAATTTTTGTTAATAAATCGTGATTATGATTATAATTAATTAATATATTTTAGATTCTCATATGAAGCTTCAGATCCTGCATGTTTTTTTTAAATCCACATACAAAACAGTATACTTACACAAAACCCGTCAAGAAAAGTAAAAACAAATGTGTATTGATATTTAGATTAATGTATCAAGTTATGAAAAATAACAGAACGGCCCATTTCGCACCTTGGTAAAAATCCAAACCGCACGATAAAGTAACATAGAGCGGATCGATATTTTTCGTATTAAAATTGTTTTTATTAATTAATTGACTAGTAATCGCAATAATCAGTACCCCGTGAGGCCGAATAGTCTCCATTTGATTTCATTTCGCAGGATTTTTACCAGAATAGCAGCTGAATAAATTTGAAATAATTACAAAGCAATAAATTAAATGTCAATCCACCCTAATTTGACCGTGCCGTGTGGATTTGGAAGAAACGTGTGAAATGGGCCAACAAATGAGCATTGTAACGATGATTAACGTATCTATAACTCAGCTTTAATATTGTAATTGTGTTATATTTTATCATTATTACTAAGACTGGTCATCTTACCTTCATGTAAGAAAAAATAATTAATAAAAGCTGCGATTGGTGTACCAATACAGTGCCTTATGTACCATTAGGTGCAGAAAGCGAAATGATGATGATGAATTAAATACAAATAAATTATATATTAAAACCTGCTTTTAAGGATATTACTGCGATGCCAGTCCTGAACTTAAATCACAAGTAATATTTGTAAATATTTTTAAACGATTTTTTCAAACTTTCAATAAAATTTCTTGGTTTTTGAAAAAAAAAATATTGGCCAACGAGCATTTTCGCATAAATGGGCATCTTAAGGACTGTTAAGGTTTGATATGTTTATCAAAATCTGTGAGCATGGAGTTTATTTCAAAAATATCTACAATAAACATAAATTTAAATTTAAAATATTATATTTTTAATTGAATCGGCATTCACTTCGTAATACTTCATTAAAAATTATTATGAAAATACTCTGTTCAATGTTTTTGCTTCTCTATAAGCGCCGAGTTTTATTATTTTATTCAAAAGTTAGACAAACTAATTTTACGTTTATGAAAACAGAGATGGAGGAGTTTTTAGAATATGTAATTAAACATTAATTACTTATATGAAAAAAAATTTTTTTTTATTTTTTGTTGACCAGTGAGTTTTGAAATTCTAAAACATTAATTTATTTACTCGTATGTTTAAGAACAATGCAATTATAATGAGATGCACTGTATGAGATTGCTTCGGGAATAAATACATAACATCGCTGCGGTTTTCATTATTATCCATATACGTATATGTGTATATCATCACTGTCATATGTATTATTATATTACATTTCTACATTCCATTTTTCGACATGTATAAATTATTATTATTTATATTTTTCTATTATTATTTTGTATATTGTTTTGATTATTTTGCATATTGTTTTGATTACCTGTATATTGTTTTAATATGTAAATAAATATTTTTGATGTATATATTGAAGAGTCCCGACTTAACACGGAATTTTCTAACAAGTCGGGACATAAAAAACAGATAATTGTGTCTATGTAAAATTGTGTATTTTGTGCATTAAATAAATAAATAAATGATTATAATTATTTCGTACTCCTTTACATTACAAAGTATAAATGTACAGAGAAAACACTCCCTTCACATACCCAAAAACCGTTTTTTTTAAGTAACGAAGATCTTCCTATCGGTTTTGCTTTTACTAACAACCCCTTTTTTGAAAAAAAAATGTTTTTATTTAAAAAACCGACATTAAAATACATTTGTCGCTTCTTCTTTCACTACCTATTTTACTGTTAGTTTAGTCTTTTGTCGTATATTGTTAGTATTTCTCATGACCATATTGGAGTTTTTTATTTATTGTTTTACAATTCTTCGTATATTTTTTTATCAATCGATTTAAAAAGTCAACAATATTTTAAGTTTGCTCAAATTTTTGTAGACAAGGACTGGATTCAACTCCCCGGGGAGCTGTTTATATTAACATATTACTACAGAGATGAACAACATTTTAGAGAAGGTAATATAAAAGTCTAACTTCACAAACATCAACAGATAAAAGAATTGAAGGAATATAGAATATCAAATATGGGCAGAATGATCAATGTTACACAGTGTGTAAAGTGGCCACTCAAACCAGCCATTGACAGGTCATAAGCCCTGTAGATGCCTTGACTTCTATACTACATTCTCTTAAATATTCTTAATCTCTGTTGTAATATGTTAATTTAAACAATGTTCCCTTACTGGGGTGTGTCCGTTTTTCAAATATTAATTATACGAATAAACAAACTAGGCGTTGCCTAGTATGTAGGTGAAATAATTCAATTAGATGAATCTCACCCGCATAAATAAAGGTTTCAGCTCTTTAACTACACAAACATCAACGGATGAAAGAATTGAAGGAATATAGATGTTCAAATATAGGCAGAATGGTAAATGTTACACAGTGTGTAAAGTGGCCACTTAAACCAGCCATTGACAGGTCATAAGCCCTGTAGATGCCTAGACTTCTTTATTACCTTCTCTTAAATTTTCTTCATCTCTGTTGTAATATGTTAATTATACGAATGTTTGTTAATCTATTTTTTATAAAATTCATTGTAAATATGGTATTTTCTATAAATTAAACACAACACATTATATTATTTATGTTCAAAGCATTAACATTGTGGTCAAAAATTTCAATTAATTATAGTAAATATTTTTATAAAGTTAGGGGTGTTTGCATCCCTTTTAACTCTGTATGTAATTGATGTTTTTTTCGTAAATACTATGCATACTATGGTAAAGGTGAAAGTGTATTTTAGTATTTGCAGGTTGGTGTAGTGAATTTCCTGACGAAGAGACGGGTACGTTTCTAAACCGGTAGACATAAAAAATCGGTAAGTGGTTAAATACTTATATTTATTAACATTAATTACATAACGTCATTATTATTATTTTGAGAAATTACTCTCTTAAGCCCTTCATTCAAATCACCAGGATATTAATTCCATAGACATGTAATTAACATCGTTTGTTTAATCGAGTCGCAGTGAAAGGGTTTTCAGTACAGCGTTATTTGGCAATTACAAAACCAAGAGTAACATAAACAACAATACTTGTCTTTGATGGGTAAGAAAAGACAACTTAAAATAAATAAATTTTAAAGAAATAAACATTATAACAATAAAAATAATAATGTCTGGATAATTTATATAGCGCCATTTTTGTGAAAATCACCTCAAGGGCACTGTACAATAAATAAATATCCCAGCACGTTTTGCAGCTACAGAGCGCATGGACGGTTGGGATTCTAGTTCCTCGTCTCAAATTATGATATAAAACAATTATGATATATAGGAGCTAGATAACAGCACGTCTTGCAGCTACAGAGCGCATGGACAATAAGAAATCTAGCCCCTATTTACAAATTTATTTTTAAAAAAAAATATTTGACAATGATGCTTAGAGTTTAAGTGATATTTTAAAAAACGAAATAAAAAGCAAATTTATAAAAATAGAAGTTAGATAACAGCAAGTCTTGCAGCTACTGAGCGCATGGACGGTTGAGGTTCTAGACCCCATTTACTAAATTTAGAAATTTGATAACATTTACATAATATAATAAATAAAATATGATAGTTAACATCACAAAAAGTCTTGCAGCTACAAAACGCATCAACGAATGGAATTTTAACAACATAAAAATGATTTTAAAAAGTTAACAATAAAAAACATAACACAACAAGTGCCAGTTCCAGGAAGAGGGAAATATTGCAGTAAAAATCCGCCTTTAAAATAAGTTTTTTTTTCCTATCCAAAAAAATGCATCCCTAACTCTATGAGGCCAAGAGCCCTGTGTTGAGTTGGGAGATAACATAATAGAAAAGGAAACACGCATATTATTAAGGAATACTACAAATAAAAATTATTGCATTAATATAAATTTCAATAAACATCCACCTTCCCAGGAATTGGACCCGGATCCTCACGTATGGCAGGCGAATTCGCCAACCACTACACTACGGAATGTATTTTTTTTTTCAGGATTTTTACCTGAGAGTAGTCAAATCAAAAATATTCGTCCTGGACTTTTTTTTCTTTTCACACGCAGAATCGTACACGCATATAAAAAAAATAATGTTATTTTTTTATTTAAATTAATAATAAAAATATAAATGTGCTTACATTTTTTTTTGCTGCCCAAGTTAGTGAAGATGGTACAGTGACTATCAAAATTAAAATAACTATGAACTTGAACATTTTGACAGTTGCGGTTCAGAAGTTTTGCAATGTCTATCACAGCCGGCTACTTTCGGCGTAATGGCCAATAATCTAATAACTACAGGTCCAACTTTCGCAGAGCAGATGATCGGTAGTATTTGGTTTAATCAAAAGTAGACGGTTAAAAAAAACTAGTTTTATTTAGGTTACATGCTTCAAAGCGTAGATTACTAATATTTATATTGACTCCCTAATTAAATAAAAAAATGTCTGTTCGGGCGAAAAATAATTTATTTCATTATCATTTTTTTTGTCTAGTTTATTGTATTATTTCAGTCCCCGGTTTATTAGCCTCGGCTGTCTTAGCCTCGTTTTAGAATGTTGTAAATAATATTGTTCTGATATTTTAGCATTGTGTCCATGTTTACTACAATTTTTATTCATGTTTTAGTTCTTCGTGTACAATGACATCAGTGGCTAATTTCTAAATAAATTACATCAGTGGCTAATTTCTAAATATTTTTTTAGGATTCTAGTTGAAAGAGAAAAATTACATTTAATTATTTAGTTTGTTCACATTCTACTGTTAATGATAATATTTTTAACATCTTTTGTAAAGGTTGTCTGAGTCTTTTGTTTAGTTTTGTCTGGTTGTTTATTGTATAATTTCAGTCCATGGTTTATAAGCCTCGATTGTCCTTTTCTCGTTTTAAAAGATTGTCTATGATATTTTTCTGATATTCTCGTATTGTGTTCATATTTACTACAGTTTTTTTCAAGTTTTAATTCTTCGTCTACAATTACATCAGTGGCTAATTTATGAATAAATTTTAAAGATTCTAGTTGAAAGAGAAAAGTTACATTTAATTATTTAGTTTGTTTATAGAGCTCTTTAGTTGTTGTTAGATAAGGTAGGTCATAAACTAACTTTAATATTTTGTTTTGCTGTCTTTGTAGTCTAAGTATGTCATTTTGATTTGCTGTTCCCCATAGTTGTTGGATATAACATATTTTAGTTTTAACATAGGCTTCTACTATTTCGTTTATTTATTTATTATTGAAATCATACAGTCTTTTTAATAAATAGAAGGTTCAAGAGAACCATTTGAAAAAATAAGACCAATAAAAGATTTCACATGAATTTATTATGAATACAGGAGAGGGGAAAAAGTTGAATACTAAAAAAAAGAAGTACTACAAAAATGAAATAAAAAGTACATGAAATGGAGAAGACATAATATGGTTCCAACTCTAATTTCCCCCCCTCTTTCTGCTTCCATGAACATTTATATTTCTTAGTAAAAATTCACAACTAACAATAATTACTGAAATATGTTCACTTAAATTGGGAATTATTTTGTAATAATTTAAATCGTATTAGCAATATATCCGATAGTGTATTGTCAGTTCCAGGATGCAGAACTAAGTTCGCACAGAGGCACTCCTTACATGTTGGTCCAAGATCCTTCAATCTTCTACCTGAAGAATTACAAAACATTAAATCGCTGGTACAGTTTAAAGTAGGTTTAAGGTCTTGGATTAGCATGGAAGGAACAGATGGAACTTTTTTTATTTAAAAAAAGTAAAAATAAAATGCATACTGCAAATGAATCCTGTTTTCGTAATATCAACAAATGTTAATTTTTTTTTACTTTTCATGGTCATGTCAAACCATATTTATAACTTATAAATCATTAAAAAAAGAATGGCTCACGCTCAGACGTTGAAGTTTTTGTGGGCATTTTTTCCAAATTATGTTATAGCTTAATTTTAAAATGTATTTTTTTAAAGTGTACGTTTGTAAATAAAATTCTATTAAATGTAAATATGTATGGAAAAATGAACAAATAAAAAATAATTCATTAGATGCAGGTAGAAGGTGTACATATGTTTAAGCAAAAATTAAAAATGAGGCGGGAGATTAACTTGAATGTCTAACAGATCTGATATAAATATAGTATTAACAAAGTAATATGTCGATGTCACTAAAAAAGTAATGCAGATTTAAATGAAAACTTTCATTTTTAAGCAAAAAATCAAAACAATAAATGTTAATTACTTTGTTGTTATTATTTGGACCTTAAAATTAACTTTGACCTCTTATTCCTTCCTGTACCTCGATTATGAACGCTATCTTCATCTAAATATATCGAGACGGTATACTTAACTTCCGTACTATCTGTATCTTACCTCGGTATGTTCTAACTACTTGTCATATCGACATCATATGATCGAAACTAGCCAATGAATAGCCGGAAACAATTAGTCCACGTTCCTTACGTCATTAACATTTCAAATAATTCTCATTTATATTTTAAATAGGCTTTTGTGATAGAAAGTGCCCACTTAAAAGCGATTATAAACTCCAATAAATCCCAATTCAAGCAAAAAAAGCTCGCTTGAATATGATTTTTATATGATTTTTAACCATTGCCAAAACGATATGCTTAACGATCGTCTGCATTTATCTACTGAGATAGTACTGAGTGATTACAAGGCCGACTCTCGATATGTTCTCTCAGAAAGATAGTAATATAATATATTATTTTTCTCTTTACTGTGTAACATGTTCTCTCATTATATTTGTAAAAAATCTTTAACTGGATGTATGTACTATTTTTATATTTTGTATTCTTATATAACAACTGTTGTTTTTCGTTAATAAATAAAAATTAAAATAATTAAAGGAAAAATTGCTCGATGGAAGAAAATTTTTGACACTTTTAATGAGTAGATAAACGTATTGAAGGATTCTAGACCCGTCGGTATAAACCGATGTACTTACATCAAAACTTAATGGTGGGGGGTATCGGTTGTATACCTTTGTAGTCGGTCGGGAGACTTTTATCTTCAACTATGACGTCATACTAAAGCTATGTCATTTTAGCGCGTAGATATGTGTTCCGTGACGTACACTTCCCCTTGTTTCATATCAATGTACCTACTCAAAACTTGAAGGTGGGGGGTCGATAGTATATCTTTGTAATCGCTAAAAGGAATTTATCGTCAACTATACCGTCAAGGTGAAGGTATGACGTCTTTATCTTCTCATCACAATCGAGGCCCTGGTTGACATTAAAGATTGTCGAGAAGCTTCTGCAGCATCAGTTAGCGATCGCTCAGAAAACAAAGCCAGAAGGGCACTGGGATGAACGATCATCATCATCATTCCCTTCCCGCACCTAATAATGCAAAGGGCACTGCATTTGTAAACCAACTTTGGAAACTAAAATTTGAAAAGACTCGACTTTTGTAAAAAAAATGTTTAAAGATATGAGCAAACGGATTTCGGGTTGTGGAGAGAGTGCTTTCTCCGAAACATTCTGTGTATGTTACAAGGAAAATCCACAATGATCATAAATAAGAACACTCTTAACTATTCGTGAATTTATTATTTTGTTTTATTTATTTCCTCATTAGTAAAATTTCAAGCCGTAAAAATGTCATTTTTTATTTTAATTGCCTTCGTAAATATTTTTACCAACATGAGTTTTTTATTTACTGAGAATGTGCTTAAACTGTAATTAGATAAATTTATTTATTTATTTATTTATTTAGTATTTCACAGTTTTAATATGTACAGAGTTTATTTGTTTCAGGTCCCGACTAGCTAGGAAATTCCTGTGTTTAGGAAGGACCTTATTTTATTCATGTGTTTTTTTTATTTTTAATTTCATTAAATGATGCTTAATAAATTCAAAGAATAATAATAACAATATAAAAAATCAATATAAATTTAAATTAGAAAACATGCAAGTAATAATAATAAAAATTGAATCATAAAAATAGATTAGAAAATATGCCATTAATAGTAAATAAATGAGACACAATTATTATAAATTATAAAACATACCGATAATAATAAAAATTGAACCACAAATACACATTATAATATATAAAATGAGTAATTAAGAAATTAAACAAAAATATAAATTGGAAAACATACCGATAATAATAAAAATTGAAGAACAAAAATAAATTACAGAATATACCATTTATAATTTTTTTTTAAAATAAGATAGGTACGGTTAAAATACTAGTTTTAAAAAGAAAAAAAAAACATATGTAAATGAATAAACATAAAAAGTAAAAATGAAATATACATAAAAACAATAAGAGATTTTTTTCAATTAAAAGCAACACAATTTTTAGTCATGAAAATAATTACAGGATATAAAAAGGTCTACCCCTAATCCACTTGCTCACCTTCTTCTTATAAACATTGTAACTGACAGACGTCTTTATGTCAGGGTCCAACATGTTAAAAAACCTAGGGCCCAATACTGCAAAATGCCTCTGAAAAAAGGCAGTTCTACTTAGAGGTACCCCAAAGTTTATGCTCATTGCATATCTTGTTTTAATATTTTGTTGTGTTCTATTTTTTATTGAAGACCAGAAATTTGTAAGGACTTCTCTAACATAAAGTTGTCTGATAGTTAGTAAATTTGTAGTTTCAAATAGAGTATGAGAGGGGTAAGTAGATGGCAGTTTTAGCATTATTTTCAATATTGTTTTTTGGAGAATGACCAATGGATTAAGTATGACCTCCGAACAACCACCCCATCCAATTATTCCATATGACGCAACCGACTGGAACAGTGCAAAATATACCGATTTAACTGCTCCGTAGTCTAAAACACCTCTCAATGAGTAGAACACATGTATCAGTTTTCGGAGTTTTTTGACAGTCATAGAAATGTGAGATTCCCATTTAAGATGGCTGTCAATCATAATTCCCAAATATTTAATTTCATTAACTCTTTTCAAGGGAGAACAGGTACACGGCACTTTATCTTGTCCAGGAATTTGGTTTAAACCACAAGTATGAAGCATAACATTGAAAGATGTGACTGGTTGGGTAGCTCCACTGAGGCTAAATGTTATGTAGTTTGTTTTATCAATATTGAGGGAAAGTAAATTTATGTCTAACCACTTTCTCACCATTTCCATTCCTTCTGTGGCCTTACAAAAAACATCGTTCCATGAGCATCCATCGAAAACGATTACGGTATCATCTGCGAAAGAAATAATGGCTTTGCCAAGTTCCATGTTACAGAGATTATTAATGTATACAAGAAATAGTATTGGACCCAGTACACTACCTTGGGGCACACCGTTTATGACTGGTTGACTTTTGCTTCTAGTTTCTTTTCCCGTCTCATCCGTTATTTTTGTAGTTTGAGTTCTCCCTGTCAGATAATTTTCAAACCATTTTAATGCAGTTCCGTTGACTCCTATTTCTGATAGTCTTCTACACAGTATCGAGTAGGACACAGTGTCAAAAGCCTTAGCTAGATCAAGGAACACAGCTATAGTTTTACTTTTTCTATCTAAACATTCGGACAGTATATTTGATAAATTTGCTATCGCATCAGATGTGCTCTTTTTTTTGTCTAAAACCGTACTGATTATTTGATAAAATGCTATTGCTCTCTAGGAAGAAATTAAACCTTGTTTTAACTATCAATTCTATGATTTTAGAAACTACACTAAGAAGAGAAATTGGTCGGTAATTGTTAACTGAGCACTTATCTTTGGATTTAAAAATAGGAATAACAATAGAGTTTTTCAGACAATTAGGGAAAATTCCCTCCTTAAAGCTGCAGTTTATAATATGTGTTAGAGGAAAAGCGATTATGTTTTTTAGGTGCTTAACACATTTAGTAGTAATATTGTCAGTACCTGAAGAGCAACAATTCTTTAGCGAGGAAATAACTGCATTAAGCTCAACATGATTAGTGGGTGAAATATTAAATGGAGGGTACGGTATATTAGAGCCGTTTATTCGCGAAGCCAATTCTTGTTCGGAGTTTTTCAGTCTATTTTTGATAATATTAGCTAAATTAGATCCTATGTTGGCGAAAAATTTGTTAAAGTGGTTGGCGATTTGGTCAGGGTTTTTCAGTACGTTATACGGTTTTCCATCTATGTTAATATCGTTTATAGAATTTCTTATCCCAGATGTATAAGAAATTTCTTTTATGATTTGCCATATTCTTTTTCCGTCACCTTTAGCATCGAGAATCTTACTTCTATAGTATTCCTCTTTAACATTTTTTAAGGTTTTGTTGCATCTATTTCTATATTTCTTATAGTAATGATTTAAAATTCGATCAGTAGGATTATTAGTACAATATCGATGAAGTTTGTCTCTTTTTCTAACACATTTGATAAGTCCTGTTGTTATCCAAGGTTTGATTTTACGTTTCTTTGACGATGTTCTCCGTGTGATGCTTGTAGCATTTGTTATATGTGCATCGAGTATATTAACAAAGTGTTTGCAAGAAATATTTGGGTCGTTGTTTGAATAGACTGGAGACCAGGTCTCTTCAGTTATTTTTTGGAATAATAAATTGTAATCAATATTTTTGCTATTATATTGTCGCTCAGGTGGAGGTGGTGTCGAGGTTGCTACACTGATAATGTTAGCATAGTGATCGGTTATGCTACATTTGTAAACAACTGCCCTAGTGTGTAGTAAACTTTTTAAGAAAACGTGGTCAATGCAGCTACTAGTTGTTTCCGTTACCCTTGTGGGTACCATAATTGCCGGATAGAATCCATATGTACCAAGAAGGTTCAGGTATTCATTGGCTTGTGGGTGCATATTATTGATTATATTGATGTTTGTATCTCCTAAGATAAAAAAGTTTTTTATGTTCTTGTTAAGTTCCAAATATTCGTTTAACGATGATAAGAAAGACGTTATGTTTGTGTTGTGAGGAGAACGGTAGATAGCTAGAATAGTCATCATATTATTAATTTCAATTTCAATACAATTGGAATGTGGAAAGCATACTTCCTTACTTGTAAAAGCTAGTTTACTTTTTACAAATATAACGACACCGTCATTTTGTAGTTTATTATTACAAGAATGACATTGGTTGTAGTTTCCAATAGTTTTAGGAATATAATATTCATTTATCCAGCATTCTGACAGTATGATAACATCTATTTCACAATTTAGTTCAGTTAAAACAACCATTAGGGCATCAAAATTTTTGTTTATGCTTCTAATATTCATAGAAAATACCTTGATGGAAGAACCATTATTTAAAAATTGTTTAGCAACATTTGATTTTATGGTTTCCATCAGAGGTATAGGGTCAAATTCATCAAACGTACTATGTGGTTCACTCGCGCCCTAGAGAAAACATTAATACAATGAGTGATACAAAAATAATTGACGGATTTACAGAATTTACAAGATAATTCAGCAGAACAGTTTGAATAAGATTATTTTCAGTCGTTAACTCTTTTGAGAAAAGCTTTATATAAAAGATTATAGAGTGAATCGTAGCACTTGCAGCATCCAAAAAAATAGTAAACATTGTCAAAGTCATTATAGAGATTACTGGGAGTGATACTATGTAGATCATTTTATACGGTAGCAGAGTCATAGAAATTTTACAGCATATACTTAAGATACATACAGTGAGAATTTTACAATTATTTAATAGAAAGTACAGATACATATATTTAAAAATGTTGATAAGAGTCAGTATATAGTATAAAAGAGCAAAATAAAAATCATTGTAATTATTACATTTATGACAAGAAAGTATAAATGCAATATTTAAATCCTGGTATAAGAGGTAAATTGTGGAGTCATTTAAATTAACCTTAAAATAAACCGTAGTTATAAATATCATGATATACAGATATAAAAAGTGAGCTGACAAAGAAAAATAGAACATGCTATAAAAACAATATAAAAACTTTGGTTTAATAAATAGAAGCACAAAAGTAAAGTTATATGTATATGAAACTAAGATGATATTAAAATAAATCATTTTTAAAATTGTTAAAAAGTAAGCATACAAAAAATATAGGCATTCTTCACAAAAGTAGAGATTCAATGTAAATAATATAAAGAGAAAATTAAAATCGTTATAAACATAGGTATAAAGGGTGACAAATTTTACAGTATTTAGATTCATTTGGTTAGAGTCAAAAGTGTTCAAGGTTATAGTAGTATATAAATATGTAAAATTCAGTGTAGTCTCATTCAGTGCTGTGTAATCTTTTGCCACACAATACGAAAATGACAGTATAAAGAGGACGTAAACAAAAATAAAACGGTAGCAATATAGTAAAAAACAATAATAAGAACATACTTTAGCATTGTAATAACGTAATGAAATAATATAGTTTAATTTTTCATGACTTGTATATATATGACGTAATAGAATTATACAATGAAAAAATAAGAGAACAATAAAAAAGTAGCATGAGATAGAAAAATAGTTTAAAACTATTTCTCGTATCTGAGGTAGAAATATAGTATATTTACAGATCAGTAGCATAGTAATCCAATTTGATTCAAATATAGAGGAACGTAATTCCATATCCATAATATAATTTGAATCTAAGAAATTGAATTTATAAGTATATAAATAGTATAAATAATAAGGCCATTTTTTTAAAACTTGGAAGAAAGATAGAATTTCGTATGAACATATTTGATTAAAACTAAAAGTAGTTTTTTTATTCTGATTCTCTGGCATATAAGATTTTAACACAGCAAAATAATAATACGGCACGAGAAAGAATAGAAAAATAAGTATATAAATAATGAATTCAATAAATCTATGGTTTAAAATAATTTGTTTTTGAATTTCTATGAATTGACTATGACAGTTTGTCGTTCTATGAATATATTTGACAACAATACTATTTCTGTGTGCATTGCTCCGGTTGAATTGAAAGTGATGTAATGTTGTTTTATCATTATATAATAAAAACAATCTCTGAGATCTCTTTGGGATTGTGTGTCTCGTGAATATAGAACTTGCTATGATACACTGAAAGTTCTTTAAATATTGAATAGCACAAGTAATCTGCTCAATTTTATCTAAAATACTATAACGTATTATGAGACTTATATCAAGCTTAACAATTAGCAGATGTACATGCATCAAGATTAAAGGTAAAATATTATGACGTTCTGCATTACAATACAATAGAAAGATGGATATAATTATGTACAATGCTTTATAAGCCGGAGAATAGTTGACCATAAGATGAGAATTATGAGTAAGGTTTGTAATGGTCGACATTTCTTTAATTATTTTTGTAATTTTATAAACAGAGACGCACAAAGTATATTGAGTGGAGCAATGAATCATATTACAGTGCGGAGATTTTATATATTTATAGCTTAAGTAGATCTGTCTCGCTTTTAACCCGAAAACATCCTTCACCTTCTGCTTTACGAGTAAAAATATTTCCGTTTTTGGTCCATACATACTTTATTCCTTTGGTTTTAGCTAACTGTTTGGTTTTCGCCAGCAGAAACTTGCACCTTCTTGTCAATTGTTCCGTGATAAAAATGTTTGTATGTTTTATGTCCTTTAAGCCGATAAGGGTTGAATTTATACACTGTTTTTTATTTTTTATGCACTCCCTATTGTATGTTTTGATTTTTTGCAGGAAAGAGTCTTTACCTTCTTTGGTACGCATTGTTAAAACAATGGAGCTTGGAGTATTTTGTGTTGGAAGCCTCCTCGAGCGTTCTATGGATGCGATTTCTTGGCCCAGTTCCCAGCTTATTATCGTAGCTATATTATTGATGATTTTCGACAGATAACTATTTGTTTCCTGGGGATTATCAGGGCATCCTCGGATTTCAATATTATTTTGTATTTTTATTTTTTCCTCTTCGTCTAATTTTCCTTCCAAATAATCCACTCTCTTTATCAATTCTAGTTGATTTTGATGATTTTTTTTATTCTCGTTTTCTTTTCCTTCCAGTTCTGTCAGGCGTTTGCTAAGCGTTTCATTCTGTTCACTGACAAATTTGATGGCCTCCAGAATAGTTGCGTATTGGTTGGTGACCTGACTTATCTGCTGATGGATTATTTCAAAACTTTTACTTAGCCGATTGACCTCTGTCTGAAGGGCAGATAGCGCGTTTGCCAACTCCAAGTTAGCCGAGAAGGGTTGGGCGGCTGCAGCTGGTGAAGCTGGAAAAGGTTCAGTAGTCTTTAATTTTGAGTCCTTTTTTGGGGCCATCTTTAAAGTAGGTAGGTTTTTTGGGAATCTTTAATCACTCTTTTCTTCAGCACAGTTCAGTATAAAAATAAACAAAAACTATTTTAAATATTTAAAATCACTTCTTTGCACTATTTAGATAAAAATTATGTTTATTTTAACACTTAAATTTCTAAAATTCTTGATTTGTTTAGAGGAGTAAATTTTTGACGTTTGTAATTTTGACAGATGACAGTGAATAGTTCATTAATTTAAGTAGGTATCTGAATACATTTGTTTTTCTTTATTTTTGACTTATTTTGTTATTATAACATAAAATAATAACGTATTCTAAACACAATGAGACTGTAAAAAAAGTTGGGATACACACAATGAAATGTAAAATCATTTATATTAAAAAATACAAAAATATTTTTTCAACAAAAACATCAATTTTATATCAGCATTTGAACATAACGCTACACCATGTGTGCACCATATTATAATTATAAATAAACAAAAATATTTTATTTTAATTTTTAATTTAATTTAATTTAATTTTATTTAATTTTATTTTTTTAATTTTTTTAATTTTATTTTATTTTATATATTTTTTTTTCATTATATTTTATTTTATTTTATTTTATTTCATTTTATTTCATTTTATTTCATTTTATTTCATTTTATTTTATTTTATTTTATTTTATTTTATTTTTATTTTTTTTTATTTATTTAAATGTATATATTTTTATTTAATATTTTTTTAAATTTTATCCTGAAAGCATACCTACCCTACAGCCATTTATAATAAGTATTAAAAACAAAAAAAAATCAAACATAAAACGACCAATTAAGTTTTCATTAATTATGTTATAAACATTAAATGTGACAATAAATAAATAAATTTAAAAAAAAAGCGAGAAAAAAATGATTTTACAATTATCGTTTGGGTTTTCCATGGTAACAAATGAAAATACCGAATGCACACTCCGAGCCATCCATGCACTCATATATGAACTCATACATATACAAACATGCATACGCATGCAATGTCTTGCAGCAGTCTCCTGCAATGGCCTCTTCCCTACGATAAAATCCAATTTTATATATGTCTTCTAAGCACGGCTTTCATTTTCAAGAACTTTTTATGTACCACTAAATTTAAAAAAAAAATAATAACCAAGCCGCTTCGGCAAAAAATATTTCATTTTAATATATTGAATAATAATGTTTCACAAAGTTAGTGCTTCAAACATAAAAAATACTTTATTATATGTTCATCCAGGACATCGAGTACTCTAAGAACTACAAAAAAGTTATTTATGCTTCATTAAGTTAGTTCATAACATTTTAAGAACTAATATAAACTTTTAACAATATTACAATTTTTTTATCAAAATTTCTCAATAACATATTTTATCAAATTAATTTTAAATAATAAGATTTTTTTATTTTCTTTATTTCTTCGGATAACTCATTGTACAGCTTCAATCCCTTGTACAATGAGTTTTGAGATTCTGTTTTTCTCTTCATTGGTAATCTTATCTTTTTTTACCCCTTGTGTCATGTGTATGACATTGTTGGTTAAATTTTATTATTGTTTTATTTTATTAATCCCCTTAGTTATTTTATGGATAAAAATTGCTACATTGTGTTTAATTTGATGCTTTATTGTGAGCAAGCAAATTTCTTTATGCATTCTTTCTACATTGGAATAGATATTTCTTTTGAGTATAATCCTCATCGCCTTATTTTGAAGAATTTTTATATTTTTAATTTCTCCTTCATTACATTAAAAAATAATGGAAGAACATTAATTTATGTGTGGACGTATTATTATTTTATATTTAAGAATAGGACTTTTTATAACTATTACATTTCGTAATCTTTCCATTGATGAATATTTGAAAAATAATTTTTTGTGGCATATTGAAATTCAAATAGCTATCCAAGTAGACCCCGAGATACTTTATTTCGTCCACAGAATTTATATTCAAATTATGAATATTAATATTGTAACCCTGGAGTATTTTTTTCCCCAATATTCTTTTTTTTTTTTTTTGATATTTTTAATTTTAATTTATTTACTTTTAACCATTTAGATATATTTCCTCAATCGTAATAAATTATAATAATTTTAGTAAAAGTAGTGCTCGTTTTGGGTATTTTGTAATCAAAATTACAGAAAACCTTGCACAAGCATTTTTCTGAGATCTCCTCTTGTGGCCACATGACCAGAAATATGACAATGACTCTTTTATAAATAAAAATAATTCATTTAAACGGTGTCTCAGATGGTAATGTTGAAGGACATTGAAGCATCACTCAAAGTGTCGATTTTTGTTTCATGATGGACGCCGTGCAACCTCCAATTATATTTATTCCAGGTTAGATTATTACTAATTTTACCAAATATGTTGCATTTTAACATATTTTTTTGAAATTTGTGGCGCAGCCGAGATACCACAACAGAAACCAGAATATTTTTGTTAAGTGACGCGAGCAGGTGCTACTTAGGAGCGATTTTGTTTATATAAAAAATATTATTTACTATTTACATACTAAACACGGTTTTTATACATGAAATTAACAAGAATGTCTGAAATCTCTAATATTTTTTTTAATGTGTAACGAAAAACGAAACACAATATCCTGTAAAACAGAAAATTTCCTTCTGAATGACACTTAACAATCTTGTTCTATTTTTGGTGATCATTTTTGTATTTGTAAAAAAAATACACAACTTATGTTAACACCTAATACGAGTACATAGTAAAATCCTATTACCTCAATCCAAATAAATTATTTTTGTTTTTTAAGTAACAGTACAGTAATTAAAATATTAAAAAATATATAACTCCCCCATCCCACATAAGAATTCTTATTACTAACTTCACCGTTGAGTATGCGTGTTCATGTTTCCAAAGAGCAATGATCCTGGTTCATTTAATTTAAATACGCGATAAAAATAAGTATAAATTAAATGTTTATTAAAATAAATCTTCCCTTCTACTGAAACTCGCAAATATAATCCTTGGTCATTTATAACATGTGACATGACAGAATTTAAAGTAACGCGATTTGGTTAACACGTCAATGCCCGTGAATATTTTTTTAATAAAATGTAATATTTTGAGTTTGTAAAATTTTGGTTGGATTTATCCCCTAGGTTATTCAGATAAACATATTACAAGAGAGAAGAGCATTTTAGAAAAGAGAATGTGGAGTGCAAGTTTAGGCATTTTTTTATAATTTTGTATTTATTGATCCAAATAGGTTTACAAGGTAAAAAATAATAAAACATATGGAATGTTAATTCATTAATAATAATAACGTTTCAACCTCTCAAATAGAGGTTCAGATTGGGTTATGGTCCTGTGGCTAGTGTCTCGGACTCACGGACCGTTACAATTAAATTCCTAAATTCCTAGTCATGGTCAAAATAGCTTTGTCTTCAAAGGTGTAAAAAATTATAATAATCTAAAAACTATTCAAAATAATATATCAACAAAGAAATTTTTTGAACACGTGTAAAAACTACATTCAATTTTAATTAGTATAATTGCATTATTGTTTTATGTTTTTTCTTTATATATCCTTTATATGTTTTTTTTTTCTCATGTAATCGTATTTAAAATTATATAAACTCTTATACAACAACTACAACGGTGTAAGTTAAGAGTAAGTCTCTTTTTTTGGAGAGTTACAGTGATAACATTTACTAGATGTGTAAAAGTAGATATGTATAGAATTTTAAAAAAGATGTACCTTTTATGAAATTTATTAATTAAAAAAAATATTTATTTCTTTCTCCAAAATGTTCTCCACCATTGTTTTGATTTGTGAATTTAATTTTTTCCCTAGGGGTAAAATGCAGTCTACAAACATTCAGACACACTCAAAATATGAATTTCAACCAATAGGTCTAAGAAAAGGTGTAAAAATAGGAAAATCAGTTTCAGGCGTTGCCTAGTATGTGATATATTCAGTCAGATAAATCCCTTTCCCAAAATAGTTTTTTTCTTTCACTTCACTTAAATCAACAGATGAAAGATGCAAAGTGTGTAAATGGGTCACTTAACCAGCCAACGACAGGTCATAAGCCCTGTAAATGTCTAGACTTCAACATTTCTTTGTCTAAACTTTTCTCAATCTTTTTTGTAATTTGCAAAATAAAGTCATTTTAAGTCTTGCAAAATTATGCGTAGCTGTCATAAATACTGAGGTCATATTTCAAACGCTCTCGCGGCAGTGGAAAACACTTTTATCTCACGTATTTTTATGTAAATACACGAGATAAAATTGTTTTTTACGGGTGGTAGAGCGGTTCAGAAAAGCACCGCAGAAATTATAACAGCTACGCATAAACTTGCAAGACTTAAAATAACTTTATTTTGCAGGGTAAGAAAGGGTTTGAATTTGCAAAAAAATAACAACAGTATCGTGGAGTTCAATAACTCCAGAACTGGTTCCATTAATGAACGTACATACCTCTTTAGTATATTATTAAAAAATACAGTACCACAATTTACTCTTAGTGAGATCTGCTATGGACCAAACAACTGGTTTGCCAGAGATCTACATAAATTCGTGGTCAATTAAAGATAAAACATTATAGAGAGAAACGTGTAGCCAAGTCAAAAAACGCAATGGTAGATTTCCTAAAAAAAACGCTGAAATACTATGCCGGGAACTAATAAACTAGAATTTGAATGTTAAAACCATGTTTTTAATTCTCTGCCTAAATTATACTGAATTATATGACTTTTTAAATCTATGATTATTTAATTTTGTCCGTCTCGTTGTGCAGTGGTTGACGTTTCCTCATACCAATCTTGAGGTCCTGTGTTTGAAACCGGGCGAGGTGGACGTGAAATATTGATTTTAAAGGTTTTTTGAACTGCAATTCATTTATTTATTTTATTGGGTAAACAAACAGTAGGTACATAAATATTGACAATTTCTTATTATATGAGTATAGGACACTCATGCCACATCAAAAACATTGTTCACACCTAAGCAATAATTTTAATTATTTTAAATATAACAAACTTAAAAAGATGAGAAATAAAAAAATATGTTTATAATACTAAAAATAATTAAATATCTGCTTCTCTCAACTTTTCCGAAACAGATGGGAGAATCGAAGAAATGTGGATATTAAAAAATAGGCAAAATGGTGAATGTTACACAGTGTGTAAAGCGGCCACTTAAACTAGCCAATGACTGCTCACAAGCCCTGTAAACGCCTGGACTTCCATATTCCCTTCGTAGTTTTTTGTTTGGTTTAATAAATCCTATTCTTGTATAATAAAACTTTACATAGGACACATGACGTATATTGTTAATTATTAGTTTGAAATAAATATTAGTCTTGTATTAAGTTTATATAATATTATTACTTTGTTATTGTTTATATTTGTATGACTGTAGATTTCAACACATAAATAATAAAAATAAAAGAAAAAAAATATACATCGTCTAATGCTCGCACGCTGATTTTTCCGACTTTCGACCTGTATATTATTTCGACGTAGAACTGAGATGGACCTTATATGCATTTTCAAAATACTGAATGCTTTAAGTGATGTCCCATCTCTATTGCAATCAATTTCTTTTCATGTTCCCAACCGTCTCACCAGAAGTCAAAATCTGCTATTTATAAAATCTTCTAAGAGCAACTTTAGTTTTTATGCCCTAATGTCCAGAATGTGTAGATTAGTCAATTCATCACACGACTTGGAATTTTTTTGGATAGATCTTCCGGCTTTTCGTAGATCTTTTCGCGACTAAACAGTGTGGGATGAAGTTGGATTGGCATGGTTTAGCTCAAAGTTTTTGATCTGTCGTTTGTTTAAATATATTGTGTACTATTATTGTTTTGCGCTTGTTTGTCTTTGCTAAATAGTTTTATGTTCTTTTTGTTCAGTTTCTTGCATTTATGTTTCTTCATGTAACTGTTGTAATTGGCTTAGGCCGTATATATATAATAAATAAATATATTGTACATCTTCAAGCACTCGTTGGATTTGATCATGATCTTCCTCGGTAGGTCTTCCTCGTTTTCTGCATACATCAATATTAGTTTCGTCAACCTTTTCAGCCGTTTATTCACCATATATCTCCAAACATCTCCAAACCAGCGCAGATCTTTTTTCAATAGAATTTTATATGGTTTTTTTGTGTACAACATGTTGTATTGTAGTCCTTTTTATGCTGATTTATTTATTTATTGAGTTTCCGTTGTTTTTCCTAACGATTTATTAAAAACATTTAAAAAAACTATCTAATCTTTTATTATTTGAGATTTTTTTTTTATCTCTTTTTATGATTTTTATTACTTTGTAAGAAATAATAAGCCTTTCCATTTCGCTTTTGCGTCGTGTCGCTCAATTAGGATTCTTTGATTAATTTGAAGTTAACAATAATAACTTCAAAAAAATATATAATCCAAATAGTTGTAAATTTAATAATTATAAAAAATTCATTACAGAACCCTTTCAAAAATATTCTTAGTTAAAAAATTACGTCCCAATGATTTTCTTTTAAGAGACATCTTTGTTTAAGAACACAAAGCTTTTTAAAAGCTTAAGAGGTTCTTAACACGCATATTTATTTTTCAATCGGTCAAAAAAATAAATCACTCCATGAGAAATTTGCAAATGCTTGCAGACTGGCTGTATTTTCTCTCTAGGGAGTTGCTTGTTTTTTAATTTGGCCACTTAAACCAGCTTAATGACAGGTCATAAGTCTTGTAAATGCTCCCGAATTCCCTTCTCAAAAATGTTTTCCCTCTCTGTTGCAACAAATTTAAGTGTTTTTTGTACCTACGCTTTTTTTTAATAACGGATAAAAAATACTCTTTTACTTCGTAAAAGTAAACTGAGTTGAGAAAATGCGGATGTTGGACATATGCAAGTTTAAGCATAATAAAAACATTAATATTATTTGTACGCATATTGCCGTAATTTCTTATTAAATCTCATTCTCTTTAAATTCATATCCTGCTTTCAGCATTGTCTTCAGAGGTTATTTGGCATCTTTTTAATTCTAAATTACATAAATTTTGAAACCAGGAAACAGTTTATAAATTAAATAGTATCCCAATATGGCACTTATCATTCTTATGAGGATGGATTACCAAAAAAAAAATTATATTAATGTTTGGCTGTACTTATTGGTAAAAACCTTCATTAACCATAATGGTGAAGATACGCTGCGATTGGAGGGTGCACCAATGCACAGCCCTATGTACCACAAGGTGCGGGAAGGGAATGATGATGATTGGTAAATCAAAAATAAATAAAAAAAACGCTTTTATTGTTGGCATACATAAATCGCTTATTATTTCTGGAATTATAAAAACAGTAAATCTGTTACTAAATACAGTAACTATTTTATTTTTCAAAGATATAAAAAAATTATATATTTCAGAAGACAATCTCATAAAAAAAAATAAAGGAATTTCTCGTGAATTGTCTTTTTTAAACTTCAAATGTATATTTTATATTAAATTTGGAGAAATAAAACTTGTACTTTGTTTTTTGATACACTCACTTTATTTTTACCAACTAGTTTCGGTAACCAACTGTTACCTTCTTCAGGGTATTTTTATTACTAAACATACATAAAAGAAACAGTGAACAAATTAGTGGGTGTCGATAAGGATGAGGGAGGGGGTAATTGTGTTTAAGGTGGGGGAAGGGAAGGGAAGGGGGTATTACTCCCTCCCTCATCCTTATCGACACCCACTAATTTGTTCACTGTTTCTTTTATGTATGTTTAGTTATAAAAATACCCTGAAGAAGGTAACAGTTGGTTACCGAAACTAGTTGGTAAAAATAAAGTGAGTGTAACAAAAAACAAAGTACAAGTTTTATTTCTCCAAATTTAATTTAAAATGATACACAAAGTTATTGCAGAAAATATTAAAAATAGTATATTTTATATTTTGCTCTTATCTTTTGATCCCTGGGGGTTTTGTCTTGGTGTAAAATAACTTATACTGTCGGTGATACTGCAAAACCGCGTAACCTGTATTTTTGAAAAAATGTTGAGGCACTAGATTTAAATCATCGACATTTCCACTCAAAATAATGACTGATTTTTTGACACAGTTGAATAAAATCGTAGGTAATATCTGTAAATTAAAGCTGAAAGGCTAGAAGTCACATTTTTTGGAAAATTAAGTTGTGATTGCCATTTTGTTCATATAATCAGATTATATTAATGCTAAAAACATTGGAGATGTCTGGTATACCACTACTAAGTAATAATACTCATGCTTTCAACAAAATTCAACGGTTTGCTGGTATTAAAGCAGTGGATACCGAATATATTCCACAATTTTTATAACAAACTACCTCTGACGCAGCGAGGGATTTTGCGGAAAATTAAGTCTTATTGTCATCATAAACTATACTAAACCATTATGTCATTTCTTTTGCCGTTAATTTCATTATTTTACTTTGCTTTTTTTCACATAATGTTTACGTTCATTTACTATTTTACTGCTATTTATATCGTGTCAAAAAAAATGTATTTACCTTTTATTTTCATAAATAATTAATAGCACGTAATTTAATGTTTTTGCCTTAATAACGTTTAAAAAATACATCGTTTTTCATTCAATATTCTACATTACTTTTTATACTCAAGTCTGAGGAGAAATTAGGGCGCGGGCCTGGCTGGCGGTTAGAACAAAAATTATTGAACTCCTATAGTTATTTGATAGTCCATACTTTAAATGTTTTTTTCTTAAATATTCTTATCAAAAGCCTATAAATTCAAAAAACAGCAAAAATTGTGGTTTTACTTCGAGAGATACATTTGAAACAGTTTAAAATCTTCAAATCGCTCTCCTGAACAATTTACCAAATGTGACTTCCTGCATGTCAGCTTTAAGGTACAAATGTACTAACGAAACGCTTTTTAGATTCCCCTGCCGAAAAAATAAAGTGTTAAGCTGTAATGAAATATCACCGATGATTCCTCTTTTATATGAGAATGATTTCGATGTAACTAATTACTGTCGGTATGTAATTGGACATTTTTTAGTTGTTTGGCCATTTCGAAGTAATAGGGAAATATCAGGTTTTTTATTCACAATTTTAAAGTAATAAGAGTCTATAAAATTGATTGATTTGGTGTTTATTTTGTAGAACTCCATTTTTAAACTTATAATTAGAAATCAAACACTGATTTGAGTCTACTGAAAACTTTATTTTATTTTTACGTTTATATTTATTTTATTTTTATGTTTATATAAACATATAAAAATAAAAACTTCGTGACAATTGTTTCGCCTTATTAGGGCATTTTCAAACGAATGTGAAGATTAGTTCATAAGATTATTTTTATTTTCTACTTAAGTACCTTGAATTATATAACTATATAAGGACATTCAATCCAAATAATCTTCACATTCGTTTGAAAATGCCCTAATAAGGCGAAACAATTGTCACGAAGTTTTTATTTTTATATGTTTATATTTGTAAAAATAAAATAAAGTTTTCAGTAGACTCAAATCAGTGTTTGATTTCTAATTATAAGTCTATAAAATACTGACGAGTAAAAAAAAAAGGAATATATTTTTAAATATTGCATTTTTTTACTTTAAAACACGCGATGATATTTATTTGTATTTTTATTTCTTATACTTTCTTAAATAATGTAATGGACATTGGTAATGTAAAAAGAGACTATTAATTAATCTTCATAAAAGTCCCATTTTACATTACAAATTGAGGACGATTTTTTCAAAACACGACAATAGCTTGAATAAATAAATTTTCAGGAGTGGGTTTTTTTGTGATTCGCGTAAAATCGAGAAAAAATCTTTGTTTGAAAAAACTACACCTACTTACCTGGAAGTAATCTAATTGCGAGTTTTTCATTTTCTTTTTTATTTCATTAGCACCTGGGGCGAATATTGTGTGTTAAAAAAACGTTTACACATTTAAAATAGCAAGGTTTATCTATAAAAGTTACTTTTCAATCCAACGAAGTTAAAAAAACTAGTTTATTAAAGGCATGAACTAAAAATAACGACATTAATTTACAATATTGTAGAGTCCATAAATTATTCGAATGAAACTGAGTTTTATCTCGTTCGATAGCTTAAATAATATTACGAATACAATGTCCTCCAGGGTTTAATGTCACTCATTACAGAAACAGCTGTCTCTCGTGTTTTCCTTGATCCAGGGGATATATCTTGTAATTCTGGAATACACGCCCGGATAACCCTTCCGTGCACATCCGTTACCCCAAGAAACGATACCTGAAAAATAAAATGTAATAAAGAGGATCAAGTTAATCATGAGAACTCCTAAATTCATATCGATCAAAAAAAATGTCAATAAATTAAGATAACATAATTTGACAAATAAAATCGTATTTGATTGCCAATACATTGTACAATTAATAAGTTTTCATTGGTCACAAAGACGTTTAAGGCAACAAATGTTATACCAGAAAAAAAACTGCTAACGTCAATGAGGAATTCCACTGTTTTCTTATTTATTTTTTTTCTATTAGCGTACTTTTTAACTGAGAAAAAATTTTTTTTTTTTGTGCGTTATTTACAAAGATATGATTTTTTAAAGTTACATTTATCAAATACCGCGCCAAATGACTGTAATCAGTGTGTCAGTTTTCAGTAGTGACGTCGTGAAACGGTGTGCGTTCTTACTTTTACTGACCGCGGTAAGTTGTATTTCTCCAGCCAATAACAAAACTGACAAGAATCTATGGAATCTTGATTATATAACTTCATTTAGTTGATCATAATTTGCTCATTTCTATGCTATGGTTGTTTTTACAAACGTTAGATCTGGCAACGCTGTTGAAATGTCAAAACTTTTCAATCACAAATTATTTTTTTTTTTTTTCTATGGTATAAACGTTCCTTACAAGATGCGGGGGCTTTAAAGCGGAAACCGGAAATACTACACGTAGATATAAGGAGTGACGTCATTATTTACGATTTCAAAATGAATACTATTTTAAACATTTTTTATTTATTTTTGCGTGCGTTTTTGAGATATTTTATCCTACTCGAAAATTTTTTAATATTCATGTGCACATGAAAAATTTTAAAAAAATTAATTCCGGGTTGGGCTGGAATTCCTCATTGGGAAGTTCATTGGTTTTTTATATTTTTTTTATTTGTTAATAGGCAGTCAAACGAAGCTATAAAAGTTTTCTTTGGAGAGTTGTACTGATTGGTGGCTTGTTATAGTTTTCATAAAATTTATAAACATGTAGGTAATTCAAATACATTTTTATTTTCAATCATCGTCACATCATATATTTTACATCTGTTTATTACACATTAAAACAATATTGAAATCCATATAATTGTTTTAACTTTATACTAAGGTTATTTTAATTTAAACCCTTTTATTCCCGTAATTATTTAAAATCGTGATTTACAATCCCTGCTTGCACTTGGATAAAACATAGAAATTTATTAAATCTCGCACCAGTCTGACGATGTCAGTCATGACAAAACACGATAACTGGTAAAAAATATAAATAAATGTGGAATTAAATTAAATGCGTATTTTTATCATTATAATAAAAAAGCAGTTCCACCTAGAAATGTCGGTTGAAAAACTCAATCTATTAAATACAGAAGATTCCATTTTTTTTATAAATATATTATTTTTTGATCAAACGTTTAAATTTATAAAATATTTCATTGATTCAATAATTTATATTAAAATCTCTCTGAGGCAAATTAGCAAAGAAGAATAAAAAAAAATTAGCAAAGAAGAATAAAAAAAAAAGTTTTTAAAGTTAATAATGTAAATTAAATTTTGAACACCTTACAGTCCTCCTTAGAACAGGTTTCTCTTGTGAGGAGGACAATCATTATTTTTATTTTTTTCATATTTCAATATTATAAAATAATATATACATTTTGATTTGCAGACTCACGGATTAAAGGTCTGAGGCTCGAACCTCATTTTACCACATTCCTCCTTATAACAACAGTGGGTTATTAATTTATAGGATAGCATAACCCATGAGGCGAAACATATGGGCGAAGGTGTATATATTTTTTTTTAAATTCTGTAATGTCCTGCCGGTAAAACAACTTTGTGACTACAAATTGATTGTAGATCACTTTGTTGATCCGGAATATATAAAAAACGAGTTTCCGACACTCACAACACTAGATTAAAAACTAAGGGCTCCCTGTTTGTTCCCCGAATTACAAATTACTTCGGAGAGCGAACATTAAATTGCGTTATTCCAAGATTGTTCAATGATCTCCCACAAACCATCATTAACATGAAAGATCTTCAAATGAAAAAAAAAAAGAACTGAAGAAATATCTTCTAGATACTTTATAGTGCCTGTTTATAAATAAATTTGTAAAATATAAATAAAATAAATGTAATTTAAACCTGTTATAAAAAATAATGTGTCCCACCAAAGTCTTTAGACTTAGTGGGAAACAAATTCTTATATGTATTTTTTAATTATTAAATAAACGCTGCTCTGCAGCACTGAAACTGAATTTAATGTGTTGAAAACTGCCCCCAAAATTAAAAAATTTCGACAAAATCATTAGACGGCAAATTTGTAAAATAAAATATTCGTTTTCATTTATTTATACTATTACAGTAGTCTCGATTATCCGACCGAAACCGGCCGCGGCAACTATGAGCGAAAAGGTCGGATAACACGGAAAATAATAAAAATGACTTTGAAAATGTGTCTTGGGCAATCCACTCATTCACGTCCTCTTCTGTTGCGTCTGCGCAACCCGGCACTTGTTGTAACAATGGAAGTAGGCTGGTGTTGTCCGGTTCGATCGCCTTCTGTACATTTTCACCACCCGGAGATTTTTAATTTTTTTGGAACAAAACTTTCCAAGATTTAGAAATGGTGTTCACTCCAACACTCTCCCATGATTGGGCCACGTCTTTCAAATGAAGATGACGCAATTTGTTCTCGATGTCTTCTTCCTGGTCTATAGCGTCAACTAAAGAAGAAAGCAGCGATAATTTCTCTCCATTGTATCTAAGGTCCCCTGATACATAGGTTGAGAAAAGGAAGTCACATTTGGAGGCAAAAACATGGCCTTTATTTCCTTATCTTTAACTTTGTCCTCGTCAGGATGGCACGTAGCATTATCAAGAAGCAATATTGCTTTCTGTGGCAAGTTTTTGGATTCCAAAAACTGTTCCGGTAGTTTGGATAACTCGGAAGGTTGGATAACCGAAGGTCGGATAACGGAGACTCTACTGTATTACTCATCTATAGAAATGTTAACTATGCATGTTTCTATAAACTATGTACATAATGTATAATTTATAAAAGTCTGTGGATAATAATGGATTCTGCGAAATGCATATTTATTACTTTAAAGTTTCTACTATTCGGGTTTTACAATGCGCACTCAACCAGGAGTACAGTAAGAAACGATTTGGTGATTCCAATAGCACGTACAGCGGTATTCCAAAAATCATTTCTATATAACGGACCTAAACTATACAACCTGATACCATCATTTTGGAAATCTGATAAACCATCAGTATTGAAAAGAAATTTAAAAATTAGGTTGACAGACATTGGAAGTAAGGAATCGGAGAATTTATTGAAGATAGTAATCTAAATATTATGCTATCCCATTGAATCATATATAAATTTATTGTATTTTCGCATGTGCATATATATTGTGTATGAATGTGTGTATATATATGTATATGTATGTATATGTGTGTATATATGTATGTATGTGTATATGTGTGTATGAAGTATGTGTACTTTATATTTATATATTTAATTGTATTTTTACATTTAATGTAAACTGTAATTTTTTTTTTCTTTTCTTCTCTTTTGGGCTATAGCTGTTTTTTTTATTTCTTCAATATTGTTTTTATTTATAGGAAACATATTCGAAAACCATATTTGCCGCAACAAATCGGTTTCTTAGAACAGGCCCATATAGGAACCGATTGCAACATTAGGCGTATTAATATTTCAGGCTTGCCGACCCTTCATATACTGAGCCTACTCCTAGTACAAGCAGAATTTGCCAGAGTGTTTTTTGTGCCATTTTTGTAACATTGTATGTATAAACTAATAAATGAATAAAAAAAAAAAAATAAAAAAATGCCATTCAGTATTTAATATTTTCCTCAGTAAAATTTACCAGAAAATTATAATCAAACTTTAGTGGTTAATTGGTGTATAAGAAATAAATGAAAAAAACAGATATTTTATTATGCTACGGGATAACAAAAGTTCATAACTATCACAAATATTCACCCTACAAATCGTTAGTATGATGAATAAACGTTTAAGTTTGCTTTTCTTAACTGCAAAATAAATTAAAAATATAATATGACATTTTACATCAATATATGCTATTACGTAAATAAATATGATATTTATTATAATATTTCTATAATGAAAAACGAAAAAAATTTCAGATTAAAAACTATATTCGTACCTATAATTTCATATTTATGATCCGCTCTCTCTGCGGCCAATGGTCCCCCGCTATCTCCCTGGAAGTTTATCAAGAAACACAAATATAAGTCATTTTAAATAGTGTTATTATTCAGATTTTTACAGTTTTATTTTAGATATTGAAACAGACAATTAAAAAGTAAAAACATAACACTTATTACACTTATAACCCAAATAAAGGTGCAAATAAATTTCCTGATAAAAAACAACAAGATGGAAAGAGAATGTAGTATTAAAGTGTTAAGCCGTGGAGTGTGTCATATGAGGGGGTTAAATGCAAAACCGCCACTGTGCATTATCACTGTTTTTAGGAATACAAAAATACTATTTCTTTTAAGTTCTGTTGCTTATATTTTAATTTTCCTCTTTTGTATATTTTTTACCTTCTTTACTGTTTTGCAAACAGATTATATAATACTATGCTTTACTATAAACGCCAATTTTCGGCAATGAACTGAACTGAACTGTCAATATCTACGTAAAAATAGATCCATATTATCCGCAGAAGCCGTATATATAATATCGCGTCTTTTGAGTGTGTAAAACAGTGCATGAGATTGCAATCTGGTATATTTAATGGGAACGAACAAACTGATCTGTTTCAGTATATTTGGATTATAATATATACTTCCAGCGCTGCTATTCTGAACTCTCTCGTGCCCGTAGAAGACACTTTTATCTCGCGTATTTCGTATGTAAACTCACGAGATAAAAACTTTTTCTACGGCCGCGAGAGCGTTTAGAATAGCAGCACATAAATAAGCTTATAGAAATGTTTCCCAAGAAAAATTTGACAACGAGATTTGACGGTGTTGTAATCCAGCATCTCTGCTAGAAATAACGATATTGTTAACATATTAACACAGAGATAAAGAACATTTAAGATAAAGAAATATGGAAGTCTAGGCATCTACGGGGCTTATGACCTGTCATTGACTGGTTTTAGTTACCACTTTACACACTTTGAAACATTCACTTGTTTTTCATCTCTGTTGTATTATGTTAATATAAACAGCTCCCCGGGGAGTTGAATCCACACCTTGTCTACAAAAATTTGAACAAATTCAAAACATTGTTATTAAATACCCCTGGTCTATGAAGAAGTATATAAATTGAAAAAATAAAATTTTCAGGCGTTGCCTAGTATGTAGGTGAAATAATTCAATGAGATGAATCTCACCCGCATAATTAAAGGTTTCAGCTCTTTAACTTCACAAACATCAACAGATGAAAGAATTGAGGGAATATAGATGTTCATATATGGGCAGAATGGTGAATGTTATACAGTGTGTAAAGTGGCCACTCAAACCTTGGATTCTATATTACCTTCTCTGAAATGATCATGTCTTTTGTAATATATTAATATTAACAGCTCCCCAGGAAGTTAAATCCAGTCCTTGTGTACAAAAATTAGGACAAACTCAAAATTTGTTGAACGATATTGTTGTTTTTATTATTTATTTGTACATGAATGTGTACATATAAGCATACATTTATGTGTATGTATGTATGCGCATATATAATTATAGTATATCATAGGTACTAACTACTGTAACTAAAACATTTTTAAAAAAATAACAAATATCGATTTTTTCATCTCTGAAAATACTCGTATGCTGCTTCCTCGTATTTTTTTATTCTGTTTCTGAGACAATTCATATCTTCTAACTTGACAAAATGCCGACCCCTGAACTAAAACATTCAAAAACGACCTTAAAATTTCTTAACTCAAAGATCATTTTGTAAAGGGTGCCACATCTGTACAGAGTCATAAAAAAATCTACTTGTTTGTCGAATTATATTTTTGAAAATGTTTTTACTTGGCAAGAGTCCTTTTGTCCTTTTTCCGGATACCCGGCGCACATCATGTTGTCGGAGATCATCTTGGCGTTGTAGCTGGTGTTGCGACACGCTTCGTTACTGATCACGGGTAACTCCACCTCCTGGAGGGTACAGGAAGGCTTCCCGTCTTCCTTGAGGGTGCCCCATCCCGTCACCGTACCGACTGTCCCCACATACTTTTTTTCTAGAAAATAACACATCAAAGTTACTTATTAATTTCATTTTACTATAGGTACAATAAAAAAAGTTCATTTTTCTTTCTCATCTCAAATAAAAAAAAAAATAGTGTTTTAACACCTTGAATATTTATTTAAATAGCTATTTTTTAAATAATACTTTTATTTAAAAAAATAAAATTTGATTATCTTTTTATATTTCGTTTCTTAAAAAGTACTACATTTAAAATTGTACTAAATATACAGTTTTAGATATTTGTGTTATTTAAAAAGTGAAATCCCTGCAAAGTAATTATATTCGAGTTGGCTTTAAAGAAGTTTTTTTTTAAGTGTACGTATATTGTTTGGAAATGTTAATGACTGATGGCTGACCACGGCCTCGTGATGCAGTGGTCAGCGCGTTTGCCTACCATGCAAGTGGCATCGGGTTCGATTTCTGACATGGTTGACATGAAATATTTATTTAAAGAGGTGTTTTTACACTAGAATATTTCATGGTCTCTGGACTGAAGTACCTAAAGCGTAAGACTGATCATCTTATCTTCATGTAACAAAAATGATCAAGACACACTGCGATTGGTGTACCAATACAGTGCCCTATGCACATTAGGTGCGGAAAGGGAATGATGATGATATATTTTAATAACAATTAGATATAAGTTAATATTAGGACATTCATATATTATGTTTGTACTATTTTAAGATAAAATAAATAAATAAATTACAAAAAAATACTACGTTTGGATTCATAAATTACAACAGGGATGGAGAACATTTTAGAGAAGGGAATATAGAAGTCTAGACATTTACAGGGCTTATGAGTCATTGGCTGGTTTCAGTGGCTACTTTACGCATTGTGTAACATTCACATCTTTTTCATTCTTCCACATGTTGATTTTACTGATGTTAAAGAGCTGAAACCTTTTTTGTTGTGAAGAGATTCATCTGATTGAATTATTTCACACACTAGGCAACGCCTGAAAATAATAATTCATTTTTTCAACTTTTTCTTGGACCAGTTGGTTTTATTACAATATTTTCAGTTTGCCCAAATGTTTGTGGACAAAAAACTGGATTTCACTCCCGAGAGGAGAGGTTTCTCTGAGAAAAAGTTGTCCAGGTTTCGGGTTTAACATAAATAATTCCCTGGGAAAACCTGGTACAAACGTTTTGCTGAGACCTCTCCTTATTGTTTGACCAGAAGTGTGTCAGTGCCTCTTTTAGGTAAAGTTGCCTCACATCCAGTACCTTCATGGACTGGAACAACTGTTCTGATGGATATGTTGGAAGAAGCTGGAATATAATTCCAAGGAATAATTTCTGCGAAATTGTTTGAGGCTTTAAAACGAATACCGCATAACCTCCCCAGCCAGCTATTCCATAAGTGATATTCCATGATAGCAAAACGATATAGATACGCCAATGGTAAATATTTATAGTGTGCAAAGAAAACACTGCTTTGGTGCCATAATTCAGAAAACACATATGGTAATACCTTTGTAGTCTCTCAGAGTACTTTGATTTTGATAAACTCAAAATATTAATTGCTTTGCTTACTTTGGTCCTTGGGAAGGCATAGCGGGTGTATGTTGGCGCTAATGGGCACCCTCTCGTTGAGCCGTAGTAAAGCGATGTCATTGTCAAAGTTGCTAAAACTGAAGTCGTGGGTGATGGCTCGTATGACGAACCTAGATTCGTACATCTTGCTTTCGTCACACCTGTCCAGCTCTCCGAATGTAGCGCGAATCATGAAGAACATAAACCTAAAAAAAACAATGTTTTTTTAAAAGCGATTTAAAAAACAATTTGAATGTTAGTCGGGACCTAATTGAACAAATAAATGCCTCTTTCTATGGAAAATTTTATCATCATCATAATTTTCCTATCAGAACACGATAGTGCACGGGGTACTGGTTTAGTACCCTCTCCAATTGAACCGTACCTGTGCCGCGATTATGAACGCTATCTTCATCTTTACATATCGAGAAGGCACACTTAACTCCTGTACTATCTCTGTCTACCTCGGTATGTTCTACCAACTTTTCATCTCGACATCATATGATCGAATCCAACTAATGAATGACCCCGAAAATTTCATCCGCGCTCCTTACTTCATCAAAATTTAATAATAGTTTTCTTTTATATTTTAAATAGGCTTCTGTGATAAAAAATGCCCAATCTGTCTTATGCTTCAAGAAAATACAGTTCTGTTTGTGAAATATAAACATTACAAATGGCTTATATCGGGTAAACATATAGAAAAAGGTATCGAATGAAGATATGTTTACCTAGATCTATAGTGGTTAACGCGTTTGCTTGGCATGCTTGGGTTCTTCGAAATTTCGCTTTAAGGGGTGGTTTAACGGTGAAATACTGACTTGGGTCTGAAGTGTGAGATTGATTTGAATGATAGCTGAGATAAACTATTATTTAATATTGTATCGGGACAAATATGTACAATACATTTTATAATGTATCTTTAATACTTTATACAAAATCTGTAATAACATGTGTATTTTATCGAGTAAAGACTCTCTAGCTTTCTCTTAATACAAACAAAAAACCAATTGAAATCTGCATTTTATTAAAAAAGAAGTAAACGTGGTTAAAAAAATGGAAAAATATAGTAAAAACATTTAAAAAACATTTTTTTTTTTTTTTTTTTTCTTTATTTGGATAAGCAACAGCTATATTATCTTATATATAAAACAAAACAAATTATAAATAAGCCAATTACAGGTTTTCATTAGTAGCATCACAGTAAGTTAAAAAATATTCTTGAATATAAAATGAACAATCTAATGTAAATCAAAAAGAAAAGAAAAAAACACCACGGATTATTTCAAAAGCAAACGCCGCTCGTCATTATGATCATTCGCAAGTAATTTTTTATTACATTTAAATTATTGAAAGTTCGCCATAAATATGAATTATGCCTATAATTAGATGAAAAAAGAGAAATATGAAGAAGAAGGTTATTCCTTAGTACTTTGGTAGGAACATTAATAGAGAGTTTTCACTGTAGTTCAGATCAGTCATTAAAAAAACATAATGTAATACCATGTGTAATATCGAGTAAAGACTTTCTCTCTGTCCCTAATAAAAAAAAAAGATAATTTAAATCTGTAGTTTTGGAAACATAGAAAAAAAATCGAAAAATATACTAAAAAACTCGTAAAAGACATAGTAAAAAACTTGTAAAAGAAATAGTAAAAAACATAATTAAAAACATGGTATATTAAAAACACATAGTCAACAGTAATGAGGGTTGTAAAAAGCTTACCCTTTGACACAATGAGCCGCCGTGATAACGTAGCGATCGCTGATAAGAGCCCCTCCGCAGTAGAACTTCTTGAAATACGACAGTTTGGCCATCCACGGGAACTCTTGAGGTGCAGCTGCCTGCCCCCCCACTACACGACCAGGATCGTTTCTCTCTCCACAAACTGATAATAAAATAAAGAGTTAAACTATGACGAGAGCCATGTACATTTAACAAAATGCGCTTTGTGTACCTAGATATCTCAGCTTTAGGGTAGACTGGGTACGGTTGCGCCAGGGTACGGTTGTGACAGTCGTCGTATTAGTGAATCTATTAGTGGGAAGGGTTCGAGGGGAGTGAAGAACGGCGTGCCCGTCTGAACGTTTTCCGCAACGTTGCGTCAGCCATCGCGCGACACTCTGCAGACGCCTACATTACTTTTTGCAGTAAAAAGTCAGTATTTTTATTCGATTTCTTTTAATAATTCTTTTTACGTGTGTACAGATAGAGTAATAAGTGTATTTCCTTGTTTTAAGTTTAACATTAATAGTAAAATAGCAGTAATTACTTTGTATGTAAAGTATTTAGTATTGTCATGGCGGTTGTTTTTATGCAAAAGAGTGCATTGGGCACTGTCACAACCACCCTTGGGGTGTGGTTGGTTGTAATTTTTTTTTTTTTCTAATTTGCTCCTATGAGTTAACAACTATTTGTATTTAGGGACCAAATTTTAGTATTTATACGTAGACAAATGTACACTTTACTATGTAAAACTTTTTTCTTGTATTTAGGGACCAAATTTTAGTATTTATACGTAGACAAATGTACACTTTACTATGTAAAACTTTTTTCTTGTATTTAGGGACCAAATTTTAGTATTTATACGTAGACAAATGTACACTTTACTATGTAAAACTTTTTTCTTGTATTTAGGGACCAAATTTTAGTATTTATACGTAGACAAATGTACACTTTACCATATAAAACTTTTTTCTTTCAGCTGATTTGCATACAAAAAAAGTATGAGCGATCAAATAAAAATTGTCACAACCGTACCCACTCTACCTTACTTGATAAAAACTAATTTGTAGTTGTTTTTCCAACGCATTAATCCCAACAGTACATATTTGTAAATTTATTTATTAAAAAATATTGTGGTCTACATTACTTCAGACTGTGAATTTAGAATAACACAACGAATTAAAAATTAATTAACAGAAAGCAAAAAGCTACTAAACTCCCGATATTTACAGAAAAACAAGTCCAAATTGTATTAAAAATGACGACGGACTTTAAAAATATTAATACCATCGAAACTCTTTACTGTTCACTAGTTCAACCCCATCTAGAATATGCTTCTAAAATTTGGTCTCAATTTTATATTGATATTGACCATATTGAGTCTTGAAGGAACCGTTTTTTAAGAAAAGTGACATGGTTGCTCTGATTGTAAAGGAGTAATTATTCCTATTTTGAAAGAGAGCAAACTGCCAATCTGTCTTCATTGGAGAAACGTAGAACTGAGATGAACTTTATATGCATTTTCAAAACACTTAAAGTGAAAAGTTATATTCCATCTCTTTTGCAAACAATTTCTTTTCATGTTCCCAACTGTGTCACAAGAAGTCAAAATCTACCGTTTATCAATTAATCTTCTAAGGGCAATGTTTGTTTTTATGCCCCAATTTCCAGGATGTGTCGATTCGTCACACAACTTTAAATTCTTTGGGATAGATCTTCCGGATTATCGTTGTTCTCTTCGCCATTATCACGGTGTGGGATGAAGATGGATTGGCATGGGTTAGCTCAAAGTCTTATATGTTGATCGTGTTTTTGAATATATTATAGACAATTATTTTATTGCCCTCTTTTGTTTTTGCTACATAGTATTGCGTTCGTTTTGTTCAGTTTCTTGTACATATGCTTCTTCATATAACTGTTGTTATTAGCTTAGGTTGTATATAAATAATAAATTTATAAATGAGAAGCTGTGTTCTGCAAAATTATTATATTCTTTGAGATAATATTAAAATACACCCCTTTTAAATGGTTCACGATTAATTGAATTGTTGTGTTGTTAATATTATTTCAGTATAACTCTATTTATTCACAATCCATCCATTCAGTTTGCCAAATATCCGGATCGTTATATGGAAATAAAAAATAAAAGAGATGTCATAATATTTTGTAATTATGTCATACATAGATATTTTTAAAAGCAATTGACTTTGCTGGACAAGTTGAAGTTTGTTTTTAATGTGATTCCAATTAGCTGTTATTTCAAAAGCAATAAAAAATAAATTAGGCGGCCTCCGTGGTGTAGCGGTCAAGACGCTTGACTCACGTACGGAAGGTTCCGGGTTTAATTCCCGGTGAGAACGCGATAATTGAAAAATGTGATTTTCTCAAGCCTGGGTGTTCTGTGATGTTTTCACCACTGTAATTGGGCCCCCTGGCCTGTTGTGGTGTAAAAAAAAGTGACTTTAGAGTTTATTTTCGCATGTAACATTGCCGGTAATTAAATGGTCAATCTGATTATACAGATTTATTCATATATATCCAGAAAACGTCTGGTACTTATTTATCCGGATAATAAGACTTTGACTGTAATTCTAACTTAAAATTTTTGTTGACATGATAAAACATGTAGGTGGGAATATTTCAGTCTATTTTATTTCATTCATACCACAAGAGCAGGCTGCAGGAGGGGAGTCATGTAATGGCGGTCTATTTCCCCAAAAGCCTCCAACTTGTTTAAGGGGTTGTTTGGTCTGTATTCCTCCACCAAACAATCCAAATCCTTTTGAAAACGGCTTTTCCTCCTGAAAAAAAATAATATTTTGAGACAATTTTATTTTAAGTTATAACACCAGCGACATTTTTAATTAAACTACCGAGGAACATTTATTAATAATTAGAAAAACAGATTTTATAAATAATCAGAGAAATTACGTATTAATATTTAAAGCAGTAATTTTGTCGTCAATCATTTTACTCTCTCTGCAATCCGTGACCCATGTCTGAGGATGGTGATTACGCCTGACTCCAGTCATGGCTCGTCTGCGGACAGACTCCCTTTATCTGGAACGGTCTTGTGCTCTTCTATAGGCATTCGTCGGTGATGATTCTGATAATTCAGTGCCTAGGCCGCTCCATCTTGTCAGTTGGTGTCCACGCGACTTTGTCCCTTCGACACTTCCCAGGAGAATAGTTTTGTCCAAACTATCAGAGTTCCCCCTGGAAATATGTCCAAAGACTGCAGGATTCTTTTCTCGCACATGAATGTCAGTTTTTCTTCTATGTCCGGTTCCGCAGCATTCGCCGCCAACACCACATTTAAAAAGCTTCGATTTTTTTCTTTTCGGTTCTCTCAGTGTCCAACACTCCTCACCGTACATGAACACTGAGAAAACCAAGGCCTTCATAATTTGTTTTTTTGGTGTTAATAGTTTTACTACGATTCTTCCAAATCTTCACCAGCTGACTCATAGGACTTTTGACAATACCAACACGCTGCCGTATTTCACCTTCACACCCACCACCATCGCTAATGACAGAACCTAAATAAATTAAATTGTTGACTCTTTCTAAGTTAGGCACTAAGGATAACGGTGCTACAAGCTCGATCAATGATTATAGGCTTAGGTTTTTTCATATTCATTGCGAGTCCCAGGTCTGAACTAGCAGCATGTATTCGTCAATCAGTTCTTTCATTTTGGATTTTACTAAACGTTTAACTAAATATTATAAAATATTTGTATATTACCACTTCCCCATGTCTACCGGTTTCGAGACGTACCCATCTTTTCGTATACACCTTTCACTATACACCTTCACCATAGTTGTTAAACCAACACGATATGCATTTCAATAAGCACATGCACCGATTAGGACAAACATGCACTGATTAGACCATGAAAATATTCTTTGTTACACTTATATGTTTATAAATTTGTATAAACCCCTTTAAGTTTGAGTTACACTTCGACTGGTTTCGAAGTTACTACCTCATCGTCAGGAATCAAACTAACTTATAATTACACACGTTGCTATTTATATCATAAAGTATTGTATGCAAGAGACAGAAATTAGAAATTAGTAAAGTCATTAATCAAAAACTTCAAATTATAAATGATCAATTAAATTTGACTTCGAATCCTCTTTCAAAAATATTCCCGTAATGATAAAATTTATCTTCTTTCTCTCTCTTTCTTTCATTATTCTGTCTCTTTCATACAATATTTTATAATATAAATAGCAACGCGTGTAATTATAAGTTAGTTAATTTCTTGACGATGAGGTAGTAACCTCGAAACCGGTCGAAGTGTAACTCAATATTAATGTGGTTTATGCAAATGTATAAACGTATAAGTGTAAAATGTCATACCACAAAGTGAAAAATGTTTTTGATAACAATAATATGTTCAAAGAGAAATAGTTGAAAAAAGGGGAGGGGATGGTGTTTGGACTAATTCTGAACCTAATCTATACTTACCTACCCGTCTTTCCTATTTCCTAGCGCATTTCATATGCCGGAATACACATTATATTATCAGTACGAATCTAACATCAAACAAGTGAAGTGCTCAACTAATATTTCCTCAAGCTAGCTGTGCCTTTTCCACCGCCAGCTCTATACAAGCTGTGCCAGCGTCTCACGACCACCAGCTTCATCTGCCAGGTTCCAGCACTCATCACGCCTCATCATCAGCAGGTTAGTGGAGTTGCGCAACCTTCCTTCACCAACAATACAGTCCGCTTACTAAATTTTCCGCCTCCTAGGACGAGATATTCTTAACACCTCGTCCACTCTTCATTAGATGGTTTTTTATTACGTGATTATGTACAAATAATTCATAACATTTAGAGAAATTACTGATTGATTGACGGTGGGAACCAAAACCTTGTTTTTATTAAATATCAACAACTAAACGCATCGCTTAAAAAAGTGTGTATAAAATTAAAGTACTATTTACACGTACCGGAAGTTCTTATACATAAAACCTTCTCTAAAAGTAAACAAATTGAAATTAAATATATCAAAAACAAAATATATGAATTTTGGAAAAAAAATAATACCCCAGGGTTACAATATTCATATTGATAATTTGAATATAAATTCTGTGGACCAAATAAAGTATCTCTGGATCTACTTGGATAGATAAATAAATTTCGAAAAACATATTCAACAAAAAAAAAGTCATTTATGGGAAGATTACGAAATGTAATAGATATAAAAAGTAGCATTCTTATATATAAAACAATAATATGTCCACACATAAATTACTGTTCTTCCATTCTTTTTTTATGTAATGAAGGAGAAATTCAAAATATACAAGTTCTTCAAAATAAGGCGATGAGGATTATAATCAAAATAAATATCTATTCTTTTGTAGAAATAATGCACAAAGAAATTGGCTTGCTCACAGTAAAGCAACAAATTAAATATAATGTAGCAATTTGTATACATAAAATAATTTATGGGATGAATAAAATAAAAACAATAATAAAATTTAACCAACAATGTCATACACATGAAACAAGGGGTAAAAAAAAGATAAGATTACCAATGAAGAAAAGAACAGAACTTCAAAACTCATTGTACAAGGGATTGAAGCTGAAGAAATAAAGAAAATAAAAAAAAAAAATTTTTTTTTAATTAATTTGAAAAAATATGTTATTGAGAAATCTTGATTAAAATAATGTAATTTTAAAAGTTAAAAATAAAGCATAAATAAAGCATAAATAAATAATAAATAAAACAATAGTATTCTTATAATGTCTTTCAGCTACACCCTGTCGAACGCCTTAGCCAAAACATATATATGCAAGTGTATTGTATTTTATTGTCTTTTCCTTTATCTGTATTAGAAAATTAATAAAATATTATAATCAAGAAAAATATTTATTCAAGTGTCCCAGCGTGTTCTATTAAAAATAATTTATTCGTTGATAAGTAACATTTTTCGTATTTTTTTTGCCAATTACAACGTTAAATCCGTGTTTTTCTATTAGGTCGTTTAGCGTATAACGCGTTTGTCATTTCACTTTTTTATTGATGTTTTATATTATAAAAGTGGTATGAAATAAAAATAACAACCTGATGAGCGTTTTTTGTTTGCCCAAAGAAATTGTGTACATAAACATTAATGTGTTAATTCATATTTAAACAGAGACCTGTGTCGCTCTCCTTACCACTTACTACTTGTAAAATCAGTTAAACAACTCGATAGTTTGTTTAACCTATTCAAATATTTGGATTTATAAACACTCAGATTATTGATGCTTCATGCTTATAGCTTTCAGTTTTATTTTGTTTGATACTTTTGGTAAAAAAATATAGTTTGTATGATACAACCACATTTACCATAAAGCCATTTTCTCGTAGGGGTCATGAAATCCTTTTCAAATCCTCTTCTAAAAATCTTGCTGGTGTAATTCATAATATGGGTGTTCACTTCTTTTAATTGATTGGTGGTCACATACATAATTCTAAATATTTTATTTATTTAGTTTATTTCTCCTTGATCTAAGGTGTTTTCTCATAGAAGCAGTATTCCTAAAGGGACAATATTGTAAGGTCTTTGTAAAGTACTAACAAAATGAGTAAAACCCTCTCTAGTAGCATATTTAATTAAAAAATTTAGCCAAATAGAAAACTTCTTGATAAAAATTTTTTTGTCCTCAATCCTCTGGTATTTTGATAATAAATGTTTAAAGATGCGAATTGTGTCTTTTTTCCAAATGAAGAAAACAAAAGGACACAACAAAAAAAAATACATATTATAAGTCAATAATGACGTATTTTCCTTCATTATTGTTTTTAAAAATCAATAATTCATAGCTTTTTCACCGTTCACTACGTGAACAGAAATCATCCTTCTGAGGATGAATTGCCTATAATTTTTTTTTTTTTTTTAAAAATGTATTCAAGATGACTTGGAGGCATTTTCTGTAATGCTCTCAATACCGTTATTATTTATAAATAAATTTAATTAAGTTTAAAATAGTGTTTTTACACTAGAATACGAGTATTTCATTGTCATTAGACTGGTACCTGACGCGTCAGACTGATCATCTTACCTTTGCGTCACAAAAAAATATCAAGATACGCCACAATTGGTGTACCGGTGCAGTGCCCTATGCACCATTAGGTGCGTAAAGGGAATGATGATGATGACGGTGAAATAAAGTTGAATCGGGTTGTGCTCCCGTGGCTAGTGTTGCGGACTCAAGGATCGATGTCTGAGGTTCGAACCCCACTTTACCCCAACTTGATTTCCATTTTCTAAGAGTGAGTTATTTACAAATCATTGAAAATGACTCCCGAAATTGGAAAAATTGAGTAAATTAAAAGAACGCTAATATTTATTTTTCCTTAAAAAAAAAAAAATAGTAATCTTCTTTCTCTCTCCTTCTTTCATTATTTTGTTCATTTCTTACAATATTTTATAAAATGTATAGGAATGCAAGTTATTATTAGTGTGAGTTCTAATGATGACGTCCCATAATTAGAAAAATCCAGAAACTGCATACGCGTATCATACTGTATCGTAATAAACTACTCACAAATGAGTAGTTTTACGTTTTGGCCATTAGGTACTCTGAAGACATCACTTAGTACGTAAATGCCGATTTAAATTCAAATTCAACTATGCCGTGTTGCTTCGTTTGCAAGTGTCAAAGTACTGCTGGGATAAAATCGCATTGCATATGTAAAAAGTGAATTCACAATAAGTTTTATTTAAGAATTCGATTATTTTACCATCTATCAGATTGTTAAATAAAAGTAAGTGGACATTCTGTGAGAATTGTCAGGGTAGTCGAATTTTTTACCCGGCTTTCTATTAATAAGCCTTAGTATAATATTAAACTGTATTAAGTTACTTATTTACTTAATGATTTTTTTTTACGTTTGCCTTATAAAAGTACCTGTTTTAAAAAAAATTCAATCAGTAAAATATTTTTTGTTGTAAAATACAACATAGCATAACACAAAATTATCTTTTTTTTGAGTATATTGTTCACGGTCTGGAAACATTACGGAGTCACTTCACGCATGCGCGCAAGTGGGATGTCGGGTAGAGGGGGGACATTTGGACAGAGTACGATGTATACAACTTAGTTTTTTGTACGTTCTGCTTTATTTTAATTCTTTGAGTGAGGTAGTAACCTCTAAACCGGTCGATGTAGGTATAACCAAAAAGTGATTTTACACAAATTTATAAATAAATATGTGTAAAATGTCATACAACAAACAGGAAATTGTTTTCAATATTAAAAATGTAAAAAAGATAGACCTCTTCCTTACAATGAACACACAAAATTATTGAATATTTTCTCAGATCTCTTGTCCGCCTTTTAACAACTCGCCCGCATGATAGCTGCATATGATTTCACTGTTACGCGCACAAACATTGGTCTCATTTCTCTTTAGAAATCAATAAATATTACAATGGAATACTACTTAAGTACTTCCTTCTACACCAGGACACGTGTAAACACCTCCTCAGCACGTGACCATTTTATACGAGAATATATTCATAATGTTTCCATGTCAAAAGAATTGACAAACAATGTAAGTTTAATAAAGAATACCGTTCTGTATATTTTAATAGAACCAAAAGCATGGATGAATGTTTTTGACTCGATAGTTCTAAGAAGATCCTGAAAGGGACATCGAATGGAGGTAAGTCCGCCTCATAGTAGAGCGAATGGAATCTTGGCTATAGTTCTTAAGGTTCTTGGGTTATCCCCGATCACTAGACTACGCAGTTTTTATCAGGTAATGGTAAATTTAATAAAAAAATGTTTGTTTTTAATATTGTTGTCTCCCCTTCGTGCTGCTGCGGATATCCTAACCAATCTTCTGAACACATCCTTAATGGTCTTGTCCCTTCTTCCTTCTCTATGATTACCAAATGGAGCTTCTCGCTACTATTCGCGGCCCTGTATTAGGTCCTGTCGGATATACAAATCTGGTGGCTTCCAAAAAGAATTTCAAGGCTTTTAAAAAGTTTTGTAATCATTTCGGCAAATTGATCATGTCCAATGAATTTAATCCCAGTCGATGATGGATTCACTTCCCTCTCTTCTTAATCCAATGAAGTACATATTATGTACTTCTGGATTACTTTTTATCAGCACAAAGACGCTAAGGCTACCAGATTTCAGATATCTCATTCGGACAGCTTTTCTCGTTTGACAACGAGCAAATTTTCCTTGTATGTGGGCACCGCCAAGAAGACTTATGTCCTCAGAAGCGGTGTGCGGTATGTGGTGGGCAAGCTGTAGCTTCATCTTTTTTATAAAAAAATATGACATTAAAATATCTTAATGATTCGAGTTTATAATATTTGAGGATCGGGTTTTTCTTAAAGGTGATCAGAAGTGAAAATTTTTTCATGTTCCATCACGATGGATTTATGACCCATCTTTACCGCCTTAAGCTCTCGGAAATCAATTGATGTCCATATGATGACGAGGCACTCAAAAATGTCTCTCATTTGTTGATGCATTGTCCCTTTATTAATTTACAGTGCATGGAGCTAGAAGTGCGATGTGGATGTCTAAATGAAGACCGGGAGATATCGCAACCGGGATAAGTCATGATGACTCATTACACGAGGTAATATCATATATGGTTGAAATAGTAAATGTGATCGTCGAAATAAATAAAAATTGGGCGCAAAATGCCGAACACTGCTTAAATGAAACGGAAGGTCGGTTGATGTCTGTCAATACCCCGGCTTCTCCTGAATGAGTTTTCTGTGATGTTATCTTCAGTAAGCAAATGCGGCCTCGTGGTGTAATGGTCAGCGCGTTTGCCTACCATGCAAGAGGTCTCGGGTTCAATTTTCGACATGGTTGATATGAAATATTTATGTAAAAGGGTGTTTTTACACTAGAATATTTCATAATCTCTGGACTGGTATCTGAAGCATAAAACTTATCACCTTCATGTCACAAAAATGAAAGAGATGTGCTGCGATTGGTGCACCGATCCAGTGTCCTATGCACCATCAAGTGTGAAAGGGGAATGATGAAGCAAATGCGGGGAAGTTTCTTAACAAGGCTTTAGCTAATCTGTCAGTTAGAGCAGTAAGAAAGAGCTATTGCAGAAAATATAAGTCTTGTACACAATGTCAATTCCTTTAAATATTTAGGGACTGAAACGACTAATGATAACAATTATAGTACCGAGATTAGAGCACGGCTATCGGAAGCAAACATATGTTATTATGGCTTGTTTAAACATCTGGGATCCAAATTGCTCACTAGAAAAACTAAGACCATTATTTACAAAACTCTCCTCAGACCGGTCATTGCATATGGTGGGTTATGACCAAAAGTGATGAAAATATAGTATGAGTATTCAAAAGAAAAATATTAAGGAAGATATTTGGTGCTGTCAACCAAAACGGAGTGTGGAGGAGACGGTTTAATCATAATTGAGGCACTGTTTGACGAACCCAATATTGCACAATTCATCAAAATAAGAAGATTACCATGGTTGGGCCATGTGCACAGAATGAATGATAAGCGTACCACAAAAAATATTATTTATACCACTCCGGAAGGCAGACAAAGCAAAGGCAGGCCAAAATTAAAATTGCTGGAAAATGTAGAAAGTGACATTAGAGCGATTGGCCTGACGAACTGGAGAAGAGCCGCGGGGTGCAGGGACGAATGGAGACAAATTCTGGAGAAGGCCAGGGCCCACAAGGGCTGTAGTGCCACTGATGATAATGTCCACAATAAGCAATGGAAAAAATGAGCACCTTGTAATTAAGAAAAAGGTCCTGGAATCAACTTCTGGAAAGGTGGAGGTAAAATATTGGTGTCAAAGGTTGTACTTCATTGCAAGGTTAATTTATTTACGATGTGTAGCAATAATAGATTCTACAAGTGTATAAAAAGTTTTTGCTACTATTCGTGTAATTGCAATTAGTCGTGAGGAAGAATAACAATATCCGACATAAGCTCTATTTATAATTTGCCAAACACACTGTGAAAGGGGCCATGAGAGAAGCTGAGTCAAATTCAATTAAAATCGCGAATTATGAAATCGAAATTTAAAAATAAAGGTACTTGATTGTTGATAAAGGAAAAATGATTTTTAGAGGAGTAAAACCGAAAATAAGACCCTTCGGTGTTGAAAAGATTTTTAAGTATTTAAAAAGAGTACTTTTACTGAAAGATTTCATTGCTTTTGGACTGGTAGTTGAATCGCAAGACTGACAACCGAACCTTTCATGTAAAAAATATGATCAAAATACGGTGAAATTGGAGTGCAATAAGTGATCTATGCACCACGGTATGCACATATGAAAATCATTCAAACTTAATCCAGCCCATGACAGATCATAAGCTCTGAAAATGCTTTTAATTTGAAATTCTTAATAGCTTCATCCTTTTCATAAAATATATGACATTGAAATATTTTAGTGATTCGTGTTTATAATATTTGATGATCGGGCTTTTCTTAAAGGCGATCAGAAGTGCATAATTTTTCATGTAAAGAGATTAGGTTTTCCCAATGATTCGTATTGTATTAACCAGCACCTCTCAAATTAACGTTATTTCATTTTTTTTATATTTACTTTAAACTATTCTGTATACTACTTTCGAATCGTTAAATGTGTGTATCAAAATATGTCTCGATAAATTAAATTTATTGACACTGCCTTCAAGGCGTACTTCTAAGTCTAGAGAAAGGCTAACGAATACAAGCCACCACTTTTGACCAATCCGCTTTCTCGTTTATTAATTATTTGAATCATTATCAATTAAGCGGATTTTTTGCCACAAGTTATTTACTTTTATGTTATTTTCTTTTTAATTAAAATTGACTAAAAACGTACAAACAACGTATTAGCCTCCGTTCATGCATCATCATTCTCACTAATTTGTCGTTAGATAGTTTTTTTCAAAAAAATCAAAACATGAGAAAAATTCTAGTAAACATGGACACAATACGAGAATATCAGAACAATCATATATAACATTTTAAAACGAGACAAGAACAGTTGAGACTAACAAACCAGGGACTGAAATTATACAATTTACCACCAGACTAAACAAAACAAAAGACACAGACAACCTTCTCAAAAGATGTTTGAAATATTTTCATTAACAATACAATATAAATTTAAAAAAAAAAATATATTTTGCTAAATGAATGTAGTCCGTCAGGGTTTATAAGTAAATAAATTTCTAATTAAAGAAATAAACAAAATATTCATCCCTAATTTCAAAATTTTATATGGAGTGCTAATGAAACTTTGAAGAAAATTATAAATTAGATTACCTTCAGGCCTAATTATAAGGTGAACATTTTTAAAACAATGATTATTCACGCCATTTGACGCGAATCACAAAAAACCCTTTCTTGAAAAATTGCGTTTCTACGAAAGTCGAGATTCGAAAAATGGTCCTCAATTGCAAACACACTATTCCTACATTAATAATTGTAATTAAAATATTATTTTTACTATGTCTTTAAAATTATGATTAATATAGGTACAATTTTTTTTTTCATTGAAAACAATTTGAGCAAACTTCTTGTTACTATATTTAACGCACTATTCATAATATTGTTCGGTAATATGAAACATGTTTTAGGTATTCCGTATTACAGAGAACTTATTATTAATTAAAACAGTTAAGAACAGCTAGCCCTTCCATATTAGTAAACCTTTAGAGCAATCACAATGGCGGCACCTGTCGGTAATTACCGACGCGATAAAAAAATATTATAGATAAGTGGTGTGAGGACTTTCAATTAACGTGATAAACATTTGTGATTGAGCACCTTGTATTGTAAACATGTACTTATTTATTTTTACTAACTGATAATTTATTTTCAGATTAGTATTATTATTAGCGGTGCATAGGACACTGCTTTGGTGCTATAATTGCAGAGTATCTCGATCATTTTTGTTACATTAAAGGTAAGGTCTTATGTTTCGAGTGGCAGTCCAGGAATAATGAAATATGGCAGTGTAGAACTACCTTGAAATCAATATTTTATGTCCGTCCTGCCAGGAACCGAAGGTAGAATCTCAAGCATAGTATGCGAGTGCGCTAACTTCTACACTACAAGGCAGACTTTACTCAACTCGATTTCGTTTTGCATGATTTTCATCGGAGAGTTATCATCGAGTCCCAAGCGCTCCTCTTGAATAACGGTTCTATTTCACATACAGAACTGTATTCTTTATCCACCCAGACACAGAACGAAGCATATCAGTATGTTTTAACATAATACTGTTTATCAACCGATTCTTTAATATGTCGTTAGTTGAAGAAAATTTCCTTTATGCCTTATTATTAGGTATTTTATATAAGTAAACATATTTCATTCAAGTTAAGAATATTCGACTATTCTTTCCGTCATATGACAAATGATTGGGATACGTTGCAATCGCCCTATGCACCAGTACATATATGGAAGTGATGAATGTGAAAACTAAATATTCCCTAAAGGCAATCAATATTAGATTTTGCCCGCGCAAGTAAAAACATATTTTGAAATAAATTATTTAAATTAGTTAGTGAAAATACTTTGTTGGAAGTTCGTTACAGTTTATTATTGAAATAAAAGAGGAGTGATACCTAAATCGACAAATTTGGAATAACCAGTGACCGGTTTCATCGCTTTCGCGACATCAGACATCAGCCCAGTCTTGAAGATGTCGCGAAAATTGTAGATTCAAGTATTACGCTTTTTTTTAAATAATAGACGTGAAATAATGTTAAGCAAATTAACATAATATTATGTGCGCTTGAAACATAAACCTATCTTTTATAAATGCGTTTGTGAATTTCAGAATTATACTTGAACAGTTAAAATACTATTTTGCTATTAATATGTTGATAAATAACGTTTTTCTCACCCCATGGCAGATTGGAAGCAACACAGACGTCAATAATAACAAAACCACTTTATTTCTGACCATCTTGGATTTGATTTCCTGTCAACACTTTAATTATTCCCTGAATGTTAATCAGATAACTGTACCACACTCTGAGATCATCAACTCACGTAATCACCATTTGTCAATCACAGCCACAATATTTTACTTCGAACCACAATGGTTTCGGAGTACCAGACTTAACCCTAAAAATTTATTATAAAACGTATAAAGTCTATGATATAAATTATTTTTAATAAGCAGGTAGCTGCATTTCTCGGTGTTTAGTTTTCATAAGTTAAACTTATAACTAAGATATTTTTAATTTATTTATTTTGCTTTTTAAATAAGTTTGTGTTTATTTTTTGTTTGATTTAGTGTCGCGAATTCCGTCGCACTTTCGCGCCGCTACGGTCACGACATAATCGGATTGTTTTGGTGTAAATATTTGGCCCACGAGGACTGATCGCTGACTGTTGCGAATGTTAAGGTCGCAGCCACGGTTGTCGGAATGTCACGAGTAGTGATGTGCATAACCGATTATAATAATCGAATTATCAAATTACTTTAACCCTTCATCGCTAAACATATTTTCAAGTTACACCGTCTCTAAACATTAGTCTGCAAACCAAGAAAAAAAATAATAATGGTTTTTAATTAACGTATTTTAATTCGTCAAAAAGTGTATCGCACTAAACAACAAGTAGTTAAATTAACCTGAATACGCTAAAGCCAACGCAATCCAATGTAATTATTTGCACTCATTGCAAACCTTGTTTTCTGCATCCATCAACATTAGCATCGTAGATCCTTTTAGCAGTTCTTTCGCTGTCCACTCGCTCTACATGTCCAAACCAACGCAGCACCCCTTTCTTGATTCTGTCGATAATGCATGTCTCAGCCTTACACACTTCGCGGATCACGACATTTGTATCATACATCGTTTTCCCACACATTCGCCTGAGGGATCGCATTTCGACAGCATTCAACCTACTTTCATAATCATTTTTCCAATTCCATACTTCGCTCCCATACATTAGAGTTGGCACTAGAACTCCGCTGTGAACTGCTAGTTTAGCCTCCTGCAATAAACATTTGTTAGCCAAAGTAGATTTCAGTGCACCGTTCACCCTGTTCCCGGCACTCACCCTCCTTTTAATATCTTTCTCGGCCTTTCCGTCTCTAGTAAACATACTTCCCAGGTACACAAATTATTCTACCTGGTTCAGAATATCTCCGTTCACACTGATCTCACATTTAGTTATATTTTCATCCCTTTCAAAAACCATCACTTTTGATTTATCAACATTCATAAGCAATCGCTTTTCTTGCATACATCGTAGACTTTTGTTACCAAGAGTTGCAGGTCTTCTTTGCTGCTTCGGTAATTATTATTACTAATTATTGAAAAATGTTTACTGAGTTGTCAGAAAGACTCAAGGAAGCTGGAAGCAGCTCCACTTTTCGAGCAAAATGATATTTGTATATTAAAGTAAAGATTTATGTAGATGATGTAATAACTTACATTTATTTTATTTTATTTATTTATTTATATCTTCATACTGGTCAGGTCAAGATGCCCATTAGAGGGTGAAAGCGCCAATTGGTCAAAATAAATAAGTGTTTTTTTAAATTAATAACTTGTATGTAAATATCAGTTATTACATTATTACAATGGAATTCCATCAAGAATTGTCAATAAATAACTTAAATGAAAATTTATGTAGATATTTAGATAAATTCAATGTTATAAAATAAATAAAACAACTTTGTTTTTAACCACTAATTTGTATTTTTCACCGACCTTTTTCAAAGCAAACAAGCTTCTTTGTCAAGGTTTACGTACCTAACCTACTACTACTAACGTAAAAATTAGTTACGTAAACCTTGACGAAGAAGCTTGTTTGCTTTGAAAAAGGTCGGTGAAAAATAAAAATTAGTGGTTAAAAACAAAGTTGTTTTATTTATTTTATTATAATGAATAACCACAAAGTTAGTGCTTCAAATATAAACTTTATATTAAATTCAATGTATTTTATGTAAATATTAATGTAGGTATTTTTATTCAAATTATTAATTTTAGTGTTATATTGGTAAGTAAATCTCAGTTAGTCTCTAAACTTACAAATTATACAAATAAAAACAAATATATACCACAACTGATTCTTTCGACCATAATCGAATACTTATAAATTAATTTGATATTCTCTGGAATTATTTGATATTATTCATCCATCGGTTATGCGCTTTGCTAGTAGTGGGATCTCGCGACGAGGGGCGGGGCACGAGAAGGGAGAGGAGAGAAGACTTCTTTGTCTTCCACTTGGTATACCTCATGTGTACCTGTTTCTCCCCTCCCAGCTGTGCGCAGGGTCGGCAGGGTAATTAAATTATTATTAATTTAAATAAAATCAAAGAGAAGAAAGTGCAAAAAAATTACCGGGCGCAGCGTTGCCAAAATACCTTAAGTTTATTACGTTAGCGTACAAACAATATGAAAAAACTAACTTCAGATATAGTCCTAGTCCCGTGAAATGCTCGTAACTAAATATTGTATGTTTTGCTCTTGCCTTTCTGGAATTAAAACCAGGAATTCATACATACTCGACGAATGTAACCCTAGTAGGTCGATTAAAAAAGATTTATGATTTTAACTTTTCTTTGACTGATTTGATTAAAAAAATTAATATCTACAAAGATCTACATTTCGCTCAAAACCGCAGGTATATCGGTTCAGACGTTTAGTGGGAGTTCAGTGACATCACACGTACATAAGAATTATATATATGTATATATAAAGATACCCAAAGCACTACTCCACAAGGTGGACAAATCAAATTATGTATACATAACAAATAATAATGTTTATTTGCGAAGTGTTAATTTTATCATGTACTAAAATTCGCCCGCCCGGTAGTCAAATGGTCAGCGCGTTTGCCCACTATGCAAGAGGTCACGAGTTACTGACATATTTATTTTTTATGAGGTTTTTTACACTAGGATATTTCGCAGATCTAGGTCTGGCACCATAAGCGTAAATCTGATCATCTTACCTTCATATTATAAAAAAATATCAAGATATGCTACAGTTGGTGTACTTATGAAGAGCCCTTTGCACCATTAGGTGCAAAAATAAATATTTTCCATGTTTTACAATATTGTGTTCAAAACAATCGAGATATTTCATTTATTTTTCACAAAGAATATTTTTTAAATTAATGAGAAGATATTCCAATTTCAGTCTTGCAGCTTTTGTAAAAAAAACTCTTAATTTTTTATAACGTACTTTTGAAATACTGCTGATTTTTTTGGAAATCCGCATTTTTTTTTTAAGTTATAAAAGGGTTTGACCAATGAAGCAATATGCACCGGATGTGGACAAGGGAAGCGGTTAGATATGGAAAGAGTAGGGGTTTGTGGTGGTGCTTGTTTCTCCATTTTGAAATTACATATATTTTTTAAAACTTTATTTAAATTAGGATTTTTTTATGGTTTTCCATGAGGAACATTCTTATGAAGTTTCGCAGTCTGGCCCTGAAGCTCCGTGTCCAAAGAATCATATTGTAAGATGAATTTGACTGAATTTGAGAGGGAAAAAAGGATGTTTTTGATCTTTCGGAGGCCTTGCACCGGCCCTGAAAGGTGAATAGAAGTCGTTTCGCGGTCGAGTATAGGAGTCACCGCTCTCTCGACACCACACCGGTCGCCCAGGGACGGTCAACGTTCCAAAGGACGAAACTACCAATTTCATCTTATTGAAATAAAAGTAAGGATGACATGAAAACATGATTAGAATGAATCAATAATATTTTGAGTTTATCCAAATTTTTGTAGGCAAGGACTGGATTCAACTCCCAGGGGAGCTGTTAACATTAACATATTACAACAGAGATGACGAACATTTTAAAGAAGGCAATATAGTAGTCTAGACATTTACAGGGCTTATGACCTGGATTGGCTGGTTTTTTTTCAGTTTCAGTGCTGCAGAGCAGCGTTTATTTAATTAAAAAAATACATATAAGAATTTATTGATTGATTTGGTGTTTATTTTGTAGAACTCCACATTTAAACTTATAATTTTAGAATTCAAACACTGAGTTGAGTCTACTGAACACTTTATTTTATTTTTACAAATATAAAAGATATAAAAACAAAAACTTCGTGACAATTGTTTCGCCTTGTTAGGGCATTTTCAAAACAATTGTCACGAAGTTTTTGTTTTCATATTTGTAAAAATAAAATAAAGTGTTCAGTAGACTCAAATCGGTGTTCGATTTCAAATATTATAAGTTCATTTAAGAATTTGTTACCCACTAAGTCTAAAGACTTTTGGGGACACATTTTTTTTTTTTTGTGAATGGTTTATATTACATTTATTTTATTTATATTTTACAAATTTATTTATAAACAGGCACTATAAAGTATCTAGAAGATATTTCTTCAGTTCTTTTTTTTATTATTTGAAGATCTTTCGTGTTAATGATGGTTTGTGGGAGATCATTAAACAATCTTGGAACGAAGCAATTTAATTTTCGCTCTTTTAATTCGGGGAACAAAAGTTTAAGTGGCCAATTTACACACTGTCACATTCACCATTCAGCTCATATTTTAGCATCTATATTACTTCAATTCTTTCATCTGTTGATGTTTGTGAAGTTAAAGCCCTCTAGATGCCTAGACTTCTATATTGCCTTCTTTAACATGTTCTTCATCTTTGTTGTAATATGTTAACTTTAACAGCTGCCCAAGGAGTTGAATCCAGTCCTTGTCTACAAAAATTTGAATAAACTCAAAATATTGTTGATAAATCCACCTGGTCCAAGAAGAAGTATAGAAATTGAAAAAATAAACATTTCAGGCGTTGCCTAGATTGTAGGTGAAATAATTTAATTAGATGAGAATCTCACTCGCATAAATAAAGGTTTCATCTCTTTAATTTCACAAAAATCAAGAGATGAAATAATTGAAGTAATATAGATGTTCAAATATGGGCAGAATGGTAAATGTTACACAGTGTGTAAAGTGGCCACTAAAACTAGCCAATGACAGGTCATAAGTTTTGTAGATGCCTGGACCCATATGAATCGAAATATTGCCTTCTTTAAAATGTTCTTAATCTCTGTTGTAATATGTTGATAATTAGAATGTTTTTTTTTATTTTAGTGCCGTCATTATGTTATAACAACAACATTTTAGAGAAGGGAATATGGAAGTCTGGGCATTTACTGGGCTGATACATGTCATTGGCTGGTTTAAGAGGATACTTTACCCACAGTGTAAGATGATCGGTCTTACGCTTCAGGTACTAGTCCAGAGAGTAGGAAATATTCGAGTGTGAAAACATTTATTTTAAATAAATAATTCATATCAACCATGTCAGGAATCGAATCTGACACCTCTTGCATGGTAGGCAAACCTTATGATCATTAAACCACGAGTCATTACTTCTTTATTGTTTTATGAAAACATAAACGTTTTTTTGTGTTATTCGGTATATTTGGCTCTGCAATATTTATTAGCCATTTTATTGGATCAAAAAATATTTTCATTTTTCTTATTATGATTATTTTTTGTTTGTACTCGTATTATTTTTTTTATTTTTGCACTTTTGTAATTTTTTTTTACTGCAACTTATTTGTTCCTTAGAACAGGCGTTGCCTATATTAAAACTGATAGATGCGTACACGAATTTAGTATTTGCGTTTTTTTTAATACATAAAGCATCTGATATGACGTATCATAAAAACAACGCTAAAAGCTCAATAAGTAATTTATTAAAACGCCCTTTGATTGACCACATCTGTCTCATATACATAATTATTGTCGCGGTCTAGCAATATATGCGTTTCGTTGGGTTTAAAGAGGCTCATTCGAAAGTATTAAATAATACCTTTTATCAACATTATTTTGAGTTTGTCCAAATTTTTGTAGACAAGGACTGAATTCAACGCCCTGGGCAGCTATTAAAATTAACATATTACAACTTATAACAGAGATAAATAGCATTTTAGAGAAGGTAATACAGAATTCCAGGCATCTACAGGGCTTATGACCTGTCATTGGCTGGCTTAAAGAGGCACACTGTGTAAAGACACACTGTTTAACATTCACCATTCTGCTCATATTTTAAATATTTTTTTTTTACTTTTTAATCCAATACAAAATACTAATATATAGTTAACAAAAATATTTATACACTAGGTAAATTCTATACAATTTTATTTTTACATATGGATGTAGTCACTTGACTGGCCGACAGGCACGTTCCGGAGTGTCTGGATATTATTTATTTTATACATAATTGTACATTCTTTCACATCAATTGTGTGTAGAAATTCAAAAGAAAATAAAACAACAACAAAATTAAAACATCTGCATTCCTTCATTTCTTTCATCTGTTGATGTTTGTTAAGTTAAAGAGCTGAAATCTTTATTTATGCGGGTGAGATTTGTCTAATTTAATTATTTCACCTATATACTAGGCAACGCCTGAGTTTTTTTTTTATTTTCTCTAATTTATATATGTCCGCATGGACTAGGTGGATTTATCATAAATATTATAAATTTTACTAAATTAAGATGCCCAGACTTCTATATTACCTTCTCTAAAATTCTCCTAATTTTTGTTTTAATATGTTAATACATTTTACTATATGATTTTTTAAATAACTGTTCTTTGTCATAGAATAGGTAAAATGTATAAAGTATATTCTCATAAAAAAAACATGAAACAACTTGGTTTTTAACCACTTACTTTTCATTTTTTTTACCGACCGGTTTCTTTTTTAATTTTTAAAAAAATATATTAATTTACAATTTTAAAAAACCCGTTAGGGTTACATTAGAAATTTTATATTGTCTAGTCATTTTATGTCTCGTCTAGTCTAGTTAGTTCAGTCATCATGTGCTTTTTCAGATTGATTTTAAATTTGTCTCCAGTAAAAGTTTTCAAGTAGTAAGGTAGTTCGTTGTAGTGTTTAAGTCCATTATGTAGTATTTTTGACTGTCCTGTGTTTGTCTTTGCTTTTTCAATATGATAGTGTTGTTGTTGTCTGGTGTTATATTTGTGTATGTCAGCATTTTTGACTAATATTATGTCGTCGTCTTGTATGAGTCCCGGTGTTATTTTGTGCACAATTTTTAAGATCTCAATTTTAGTTAAGTAGTTTATGTCAAACTGGTGTGTTTTTTTGTACAGTTCAGTCGTAGAGGTCAGGTAGGGTGTGTTGCATTTTAGTTTAAGAATTTTATTTGGTTGTCTTTGTATTATTTTTATTTCTGTCTTGTTACCAGTTCCCCAGAAGGCGATCATGTAACTCAATTTACTTTTGACATAGGCTTCGTACATCATAATTTTTTTCCTTTCTTGGTATAAATCTTTAATTTTGTAGAAGAGGCTATGTAGTGATGCCATTACTTTAGTGAGTCCGTCTATGTGTTTTGTCCATTTTAGTTGTCTGTCCATTGTGAGTCCTAGGTAAGTCACATTTTCTAGTTCTTTAAGAGTTTCGTTGTTTACTTTTATGTTCATGTTATGGTTCTTCTTTTGTGTTTCGAAATGTATTATATTGCATTTCTTGGCATTTAATGTTAATAAGTTTTTGTTTGTCCATTCTGATAGTTTTTGCACGTCATTGTCAAAACTACACTTGCTTCTTTATTAAGGTATAATTAACAAATGAATTCTATCCTGTTTTATTTTAACAGTAATTACTCTTTACAACATCGAAACATATGCAACTGATATGCTTTAATGCTGTTTATAAAATCAATTCATATAAACATACAAAAACATATTGAACAACTATTGATTTGTCCCTCTTTTAAACCGGTATATTCTTGGTACATTAGAATACTGCGCCAACATTGTGGAAACTATACTATTACCCATGTTTATAGAAATATAGAAATCCTAATATATTATCCCGATCTGAACAACTTTTTTCAAATTAAAACTAAGTGGTTTTTCCGGCACTTGTTTATTTTTTCTAAAGATGATTTAATCCCAATAAATTATTGTAGCTCTCTGAAAGATTTAAAAAACGTCAACAGAAATAATTTTACCTAACATAAATCATTGATGGTAAAAAAGTTACAGCTATTTGAAAATCGTGCAAAGTGCTTATAAACACATTTGTTATTTTTATTATTTTTATTCGTTCACAAGTACCTGATTTATTAACACTTATCGAGAACTAAGTCCAAAGTCTCCTAGACTAAAGTCCTGTGTTGAATAGGGAAATATCGCATACTAAGAATGCCGATAAAAATATGTGAAATGGATTAAGAAGATTAATTGTATTTTCAAAATCAATATGAATAATGTAGAAAAATGTTTTAATTCATAATTAAAAAAATTGAATTGTTAAAAAATTCGCCTTCACGAAAACACGCCATTATTGATTGTGACATTCGTGACGTCAAGATTCATGTATGTATGTCCACAATGTTTGTCATTTTTTCTTACTATTTGTATAGTCCGTTATTGTCGCGTGGTTTTTACGAAGGATTTAACTCGTCCCATCTCAACACAGGACTTTTAGTCCCATGGAGTTGGGTCTTATGTTTTAAATGATGTACAAGAAAATAATGTATGTAAATAAATAAATGAAAATAAAAATAAAAATAAAATAAATACGTAAATAAACGCGGATGAAATAATATACGACGGTCTTTTCATACAAAGTTAGGACTGGAATGACTAAACGTCAAACTTTATTGCGAATCGTGACGTATAAGGGGCGCGACCAGTGCTATAGTGTTTTCGCGGGAGTTCAAAATTTTAAATTAAAAAATATATCTTAAGATAATAAGTACAAAAAATATTTTTTTACTTTTAAGAATTTTATAGACCCTCATTTATTTGTAACTGTAAAAAAAACTGATTGTAAAAACATAATTGTCAAATAATAGTTGTTACAAACAGTTTGTCATAAGGGAAGTGAAAAATAAAATTATTGTTGTTGTTAAGATCAATTCTCAACCTCATCTATACCTACCTACCCGTTTTTCCCATTTCCTAGCGCACTCCATGTAACAATAATTCTACGTGTGAGTGCCGGAATATACATGATATTATCAGTACTAGTCAAACAAGTGAACTGCTCAACCAAAGAATTAAGAATAGTCCAGAAACCGCATTCGACCATCAAACAGAAGGCGACAAGACTACTCATAAATGAGTAGTTTTCCGTTTTGACCCATTAGTTTCTTCGTAGACGTCGCTCAGTACGCAACTCCTGATTTGAATTCATCTATGCCGTGTTGTGTCCTTTTAAAGTGTTGAAATACTGCTAGGATCTTAAAGAAACAGGATGCAATCACATTTCATGTGAAATTAGCAAATGAATGTGTAAGTAGCAAATACATTACTTAAAAATTGAATTATATTTCCATCTGTCAGATTGTCGAAGAAATCAAAATGGACATTTCGTTAGTGTTGCCGGGGTAGTAAATTTTTTTACCCTACTTTGCTCATCTAATGAGAGAACTAATGAAAATTAGACCTTAGATTAAACAACTCTGTGTTGGACATTCGACTGACATTATCTTTAAAACATGAAATATTATTTAACATGATATAAAAATATCCGTTTTATGTGAAATATATTTATTTATATATTTTAAGTTCAAAGTTCATTAATTCAATTACTCTTCTTAAATGACCCTTTACTTATCTACTCCGTTGTGTCAATCAATATTTCCACGTGCACAATAAAATTTTAGAGAAATTAACAGTTGCTTTTCTTTTACCTTACATTTGTGTTATGATTATATTTTTCCCATCGTGCAACATTCCGTGGCGACATCACGAATGCGCGCGGCAAAAGAAAAGCATAGTGGAGAAATTTTCGGATACAGTCCGATGTATTCAAATATGATTCTACGCTTCTTTTGGACGATTCTTAATTCTATGTGCTCAACTAATCTTTCCTCAAGCAAGCTGCGCCTGCGTCCTTTAGACCGCCAGATCCATACAAGCTGTGCCAGCATCTTACGACCACAATTTCACCAGCCAGGTTCCAGCACTCACCAAGCCTCACCATCAGCAGGATAGTGGAGTTGCGCAACCTTCCTTCCCCAACAATACAGTCCACTTACTAAATTTTCCTCCTCCTAGGACGAGGTATTCTTCACACCTCGACCACTCCTCAACAGTTGTATTTTTTCGTGCAACATATCAGACCTTTCTTCTCAAAAAGTCAAGTAATTCAAAAAGGACAATAAGTATAATAATTTATTTAACAATTATTTCTTAAACACGAAGGTAACAAATAATTTATAAGGAGATCAATTCGAGCATAAACAGGTATCCCTGAGATTTCCCTTGAGCCAGGAGAGGTATCTGGGAACCCTTGTGTAGACTCCCGGATACCCGGGTCGACCGCAACCAACCCCCCACGATACGATTCCTGAAATAAAAAAAACATTAAAATAATTAATTACAAAATAAAAAAATAAAAAATTAATAGCTTTCCTTACGAACTAAAAAAAATGCAGGGTGTAAACCAACTAAAAAAGAAGAGCAATAAATTTTATTTTTCCTCAAACGCAATTTTACAAAAAAGTAAATATTTTATAAATACGAGTAATTACAACATTTAAAAAAAATATATGAACTACTTCATTATTTTTTTATTTTAGAGTTTTTGTCTTATTTTGAGATGTTTATCAAATTTTATTATTTAAAGGTAATTTAAAAATGCGTTTAACCTTAATATTATTTACAATATTTTGAGTTTGTCCAAATTTTTGTAGATAAGGACTGGATTCAACTCCTTGGGGAGTTATTAAGATTCACAATTCAAAACAAGGATGAAGAACATTCTGAAGAAGGAAATGTGGAAGTGAAGGCTTACGACCTGTCGGCTGGTTTAAATGGCCACTTTACACACTGTGTAACATTCACCATTCTGCCCATATTCGAACATCTATATTAGTCTACAAACATTTGGTCAGACTTAAATATTGTTAATTAACCCACCTGGTCAATGAAGAAGTATAGAAATTGAAAAAATAACCATTTCAGGCGTTGCCCAGTATGTTGGTGAAATAATTCAATTAGATGAATCTCACCGGCATAAATAAAGGTTTTACCTCTTGAACTTCACAAATATCAACAAATTAAAAAATTAAGGATATGTAGATGTTCAAATATGGGCAGAATGGTGAATGTTACGCAGTGTGTAAAGTGGCCACTTAAACCAGCCAAAGACAGGTCATAAGCCTAGACTTCTATATAACCTTCTCTAAAATATTTTTTATCTCTGTTGTAATATGTTAATTATATTGTTTAGTTAAATGTTATAATTTTGATGCTGTTCATTCAAGTTATCATGATACAAATAAAATTGTTCCGAATCTATGAGGCCGTTTTGTGTTGTGTTGTAAATATTACATTATCATAATATGACACAGTTATTTACATATTTAAAATCCAAAAAACAAAAGCAGAATTATAAAATATAAATTTGCACGAGAATTTTTTAAGAGTTTTGATCATAATAACATAAATATAAAAAAACTTTGTTTTTAACTTAAATTTTATATTATAATTATATCCGTCGCAATTCAACACAGGACTTAAGTCCCATGGAGTTGGGGTACAAGAATATGGTCAATTGGCTTTATTAATCTAAATACAATTCAATTGTGAAAAAAAAATCTGTATGATAATATCACTGAATTCAAAAAAAAAAATACTTGATCAAAACAAACAAATTTATAATTAAAACAATATATCGCTTTCACTATCAACTATGTATAACACTCTTAACACTATCACACAAATAAGGTCAATTTCAGTTAATATTTGAAACACTACCTTTGTGGTTATTCATTATAATAAAATAAATAAAACCAATTTGTTTTTAGCTTTCTACACAACTAATAAAATAGGAACATTGTTTAAAAATTACAAAGACAAAGTCCATAAATATAATAAATTTTGGATATACCAATTAAATTATAATGATTGCGAATCAATCTACGTTGGAAAAACTAAAAGACACTTTAATATTAGAGTAAAAGAACACTTAAGATGCTTAAATAAAAATAATTTTTCTGAATTCGCAAATCATCTGATAACAAATAATCATAACTTCAATAAAGACACTGGATCAAAAGTACTTCATGTAGAAAATAAAACGTTAAAACTAGACAAGTAAGAAATCTTAGAAATTAAAAAGCGATTTATAATAAGAAAAAAATACTTCATTACCCCTTTCGTCCCCTCCTGTCTAGCATCGAAAATATTGATATCAAATTACCACCCTTGTAAGAAAAAAAGACTTGATTTATTTGGTCCACATGTAGTATTTAGGAATTAATTCATTAGTTACGTAAACCTCGACGAAGAAGCTTGTTTGCTTTAAAAAATAATTTTAAAAATTTAGTGGTTTAAAACAAAGTTGTTTTATTTATTTTATCTTTTATAAGGTAAATTTCATTCATTATTCACCCATATGCGATTTTGATTATTATTCAATTAAAATGTATATCCTACTTTCACTATCTATTAAAACAATTAATTACCAGAAAATGTTCAAAAAGGCTTTAAATAAATGTATAGTGGAGCTAGGTAGAAGTAAAGTGGATTGTCTCATTCGCCCAAACCAATATTGAATCAACTGTTCCACAAGTGTATGGCTTATGTTATGTTTTTGTTCTTTCATCGTGCGTTTTGTAATATAAATAAAATAGATGTACATAAATTAATTATAAACATAAATATGTAGTGTTCAAAGCAATCTGAATATTTTTATAATTATCTCTGTTTTAATTTAAAAGTTAGTCTTTTTAAATGATTATGATAAAATTATAATTGAACTTATCAATGAATCTTCTTGGTTTAGTTTTACTTTTTATTATTTTGACCAACGAGCGCTTTCGCCTAAGTAGGCATTTTCAAGACTGGTGAATTGTTTACAACATTTACAGTTTTTATACTATTCTTAACATATTTTGGAGATAAGATCAAATAAGTATTTTAACAGGGGACAGAAACATAAATATTAATAAGATAAGTTCATTTATAATTTTATCATAATCATTAACTGTGGAGTTTTATCAAGAAATATCAACAGAAACATCAATATTATTAGTCTTTTTTGTTTATTCTTAAATGTATTTTTTTTAAAAGTATATTGTTAAGTGTCCTCAGTACGGGTAACCCCAGTGAGGTCACATTATTTTAATTATTATATGTAATTTATAATGGAAAATAATGAATAAATAAGTCAATGTTATTTGGAAGGTTATATTTTTTTTAAGTAAAAAAATCGAATTACGAATGGTTCTATTGATACTCGTATTAAATTTTATTAAGAATATTTCAAAATTATCATGTGATTCCGTATTTTACTGAGCTGTTTTCTATGGCTAAAAGTGAATTGTGTTAAGACTATGGTCGATGATCTTTTCAGTATGCAGACGTAATTATTAGACTATCACTACGCTTAACGCATTGTTATCTTCAACAAGGGGTCGGAAATATTTTGTCGGCGAAATATTTTTAAGCATTTTTTAGTTGTTTACTACACGCGTAGTTATTTAACACACACGTAGTTATTTAACTACTGAAGCATTTTAAGAGTTCATATTATCTTAGCCGACTACGTTTTTAAAAGAAAATTGATTGAAACACTTTATAAAAAGTCTAACTGAGTCGGTGCCGGTGCATCTTATCTCGCAATAATATAATTCTCGTACATAATGAGATTAATGACTGATGAAAGACACTCGACACTTAATCAACTGAACTAATGTTTGTTAAAGAAATCAACATCATTGAAAATCAAATCAGAACCAAAATTTATTTACAAGTTAATTCAAATAGATCAAGTCAAAGAAGGAATCGTGTGTTAGAAATACCACATTGTAAAACGAGGCTCGCACAGAGACATGCATATTTTATAGGCCCAAAAATGTATAATTCTTTTTTTAATGATAATATTTCATCGATTCTAAACTTTAAAAATTTTCCTTCTTTTAAAAAACACGCACTTTCCTGGATTTAATAAACTAAATATATGAACTTTTTTTTTATTTAATATATTTTGTTGTCCTTTAATAATAAGGAATATTTTTATGTTTTTTTTTAGTATTTAAAAAAAAATACCAAACAATCTTTTACAGAATATTTTATTTTCTCTTTCTTATGTTACACAAAAATATTATAACTGCCCATTATTTATTATAGGAGCAAAATTTTTCTTGTATATCCACGAACAGGACATGCCTTTGTGGGATTTTTTTGATTACTATTTTTACTATTAATATGTATTTCATTGCCATGTAATTATGCTTTATTTTTGAATACTCTGTTTAACCTCTTATGTATATTGTAAGAAAACAAAAAAAAAACAATAATAATAATACACAAATTCTTTTAAACATTGTACTTTCGTTTTTTTAAAGGTTTACGATCGCTTGACGCACGTAGCGTGTTATGATAGAGCAACAAATAATTAATCATTGCATTGATGAACTTTGTTTTTACAATATTGATTAACCGTGACCGGTTAAATATAGCTACAAAATATTTATTATTTACGTACGGATTAATAATAATTTCAATTATAAGATGGTTTTAGGTAATAAAAAATACATACGTACATATTATTTACACTTTTAATCTTTATTTATAATTCCTCTGTGCGTGTAATGTCACTGAGCTTCTTCTAAACGGCTTAACCGATTTACGTGCGGTTTTCAGAAAAATATAGATCTTTGCGCTGTGCGTGTTCATAGATATTAAAATCTTCAATCTTATGTGTGAAAAAGAAGTAAGGAGAATAAATCCTTTATTCGTCGACCTACCAAGGTTACATTCGAGGAGAATGCATTTACAAAAAAATGGAAAGATGTTGTTTTTTTGTGTTTAAAAAAAGTTTGTTTTATAATGTTTACAAACAGGATTTGTTTTTTGTGTATCTCAATCAGATTTTTTCCTTAAATTCCTTATAATTTCTAACCATTTATTTATTTTTACTGGATTTATTAATAATTCTAAAATAACATTAAATTCAATACATTTTTTAAAATCGTATTTCTACATAAGTACACGCCTCTGTTGGTGAGAAGGCCGGAGTTTGACGTTGACAAAAAGAATACCATATTAAAAACATATATTTTTTATGTTTTGGAATTCAACCATAAACAAATACCTAGGTCTAGGTACCTAATTAAATTTAATATTTGAAAATTTACCGTTTTGGAATTTAATCACAAATAAGAACCTAGGTACTTATTTATCATTGAAAAGCCATTTTCCAAGCTAATAAAAAGCAAGCAAGCCAATGCTCGGGCAGGACAACGTCTGTCGGGTCTGCTAGTATATGACAAAAATCAAACACTGATATGAGTCTACTGAAGACTTCTTGAAAATAAATTTTTAATTAAAAATTCTTAAAAATAATGTACTTTTTTTTTTTTTTAAAACAATAATTTTTATATAAATTATTTATAATATTTAAATTATTTGCTTAAATTAAAGAACACCAACCTATCAAAACATTATTAATATAATCTCTACAACAATTATCTAAAGATAGAAAACTATCAAGGTTCATAAATTATCTTACACTGCACACTCGTATGTCAATAAATGCTTACTTTATTATGTTTTTTCCGTACCAAAATTCCTCTTTACCTATTAAACACTTTACCTTGCCCTTAACTATTGGTTATTGGCCAGCGATCGCAAATGCGAGTTCACCGAATTTAGTGCGCTGTTTGCGTTAAGGTGTTATAAATTTTCCTACTGACGAAGATATAGCTCATCTAAACGTAGCGTTAGATTTATGTGTCAGCTAGTTCATCTGGGATGCAAATATTCCTTAGATGTTCCGGAGCAGAGTTGTACAGTGACTTATACATAAGCCAACAGGGTTTGTATTCCGCCCTCTGTGGAAAACGCAGCTAGTGTAATTCTCGACGTCATTCACGATTTGTTAAAATACCTACACTACACTCTTTATAAAATAAATTCTATTACACAAATTTATAAAGAAGAAAAAATAAAATAATTTGAAATGTCTCTCAGATACCAACATAATATTAAAATTCCTAAATTCCACACAAGTCATGGTCAAAATAGCTTTGTCTTTAAAGGTGTACAAAATTATAAAAATCTTCCCAATGAAGCAAAAGATATTGAAAATAATATTTCAATAAATAAATTTAAAGTAAATCTTAAGAAATTTTTTGAACACGTGTAAAAACTTCATTAAATTTTAATTAGTATGAATGTATTATTGTTTTATGATTTTTCTTTATATTTCCTTTGTTTTTTTTTTCTCATGTCCTCGTATTTAAAATTATCTAAACTCTTATAAATAAACAACTTCAACAGTGTAAGTCACTCTCCAAGCACAAGAGTTAGTCTCTTTTTTTGGAGAGTTACAGTGATAACATTTACTAGATGTGTAAAAGTAGATATGTATAGAATTTTTTAAAAACATGCACCTTTTATATAATAAAAAAACACCTAATACATTAAAATTTTAACAATGTTATGATCATAACAAATATAAGTTAAATTTCACTTACTACTAAAGTACGAAGTAATTTGCTTATTTAATCTTAAATAACTTACCAACGATTTCAAATCTGTCTCCATTATGAAGAAGTAATGGACCCCCACTATCTCCTTGGCAGGAGTCAGTTTTTCCTTTACCGGCACACAGCTAAAATAAAAAAAAAACACATTTCATAATTTTTTTAAGGGAGAGAGATTTTTTCACTGATGTACATATTTTTTTTTCTATTTAAACCTTAGATAGTAATTGTAGAAGACATGTCTTTCTTTTGAACTTTTGATTTTATGTATTTGTTTTTATTTTTCTGTAAATGTTTTTCAACTAATTGAATAATATTTATCTATTGTAATAAAAAAATTCGTTATAAGATTCTCTTACTTTTTGACATACGGGTATTCTCGAGATATTATCTTTATTTAGGCGTTATTTTCAATGTTATTTACTTTTTTACTATATGAATAAATATCAATTAAGATTTTTTTATTTTGTAATGTACATATATACCAAAAAATAAAATAAAATAATTTAACTGCGTTGAAAAATATTTTTTTATTGTATGCCTTGTGCTTTTCGCATGTTTTCAATGGCTTTTTAAGTAAAATATTGAATTTATGTAAATAAATATTATATATTAAAAAACTGGATCCGGGCAAAGAAATTTCAACTTTCTGGGGCCCAAAGTATAATATGTTACTCGAATATCGCAAAACCATGACCCGGATTTAATTTTTAAAAAATATAAAAAAGTTGTTACTGAGTTTAGGTAGAAAAAAATCTGAAAATTTACTAAAACAAATTCTTAAATAATAAATAGTGTAATTAATTATTGTATAGCTGTACAATAAATTAACTAGTAGGTTGTCATGTTATTGTTTATTCTGCATAAAAATGTCTGCCTTAGAACAGGTTGTACCGAGTTAAGCAGATCAGAGAAATCTATTACCTTAAACATGTAGTAGATAAAGAAATCGTAATTTTTATAAATAAACAGTGATTATTATTATTTTTATGTTTGAGCACCCGATGACAAATTATAAAGTGGTGTATTCGGATTTATGTATGTTTGTAAAAAAAATATTTAAATTCGTTTTTTTCCCGAATTAAGACTTATATAGAAAAAAACTGTTTCTTTTTTATTAAGGCTCTAATAGTGTATCATTGTGAGGTGTGCTTATATTGCCCAAGAACATAAAGGTTTAAATATAACAAGTCCTTGTCTACAACAATTTGAACAAACTCTAAACATTTGATAAAGAAGAAGTATGTAAATTGAAATATTTTCAGGCTTTGAAATGGTTGCAGGTGAAATAATTCAATCATATGAATCTCACCCTCAAAAGTAATGGTTTCAGCTCTTTAACTTCACAATCTTCAACGGGTGGAAGAATCGAAGGAATATAGATTTTCATGTTTTTCATTTCATTTTGTAGAATAGTGAATGTTAGACAGTGTGTAAAGTGGCCACTTGAACCAGCGAATGACAGGTCATAAGCCCTGTGGATGCTTAGACTTCTATATTCTCCTCTCTAAAATGTTCTTCATCTGTGTTTTATTATGTTAAATATAGTTATAAGTATAAATCCTTAACTTATTGGGTGATCTTTTTTAGAAGACATATTATTGCCGAAACTAGTTGGTTGTCAAATTAAAAAAATATAATTGGTACATAAAAACAAAGTCATATTATTTTGATATATTAAATAATAATGTTCCACAAAGTAGGTGCTTCAAACATAAAAAATAAATACATTTTGAATCGTTATTTATGTTTTTTTATTTATATAAATTATGTTTATTGAAATAATAAACACAGTAAAATGATGTTATAAAAATAATACATTGTAAGTTGTAAGGTTTACGATTTCCATAATATTTTTATACAAATTTCAAAGTTACCATATTAGACGTAATTCTAGAAGCGCGGTACTTCATGGCACGACATTGTCCAAGAGTCAAAATAGGGACATTGACTTCCTGAATGATGGCAGGAAGAGATCCTCCTTCCGCTGTTCTTCCCCATCCAACTACCGTGCCCTCTCTACCAGATGGATCGAATCCTGAAAATGATAATCAAAATTATCCAATTTGAAGTATTCACACTCTGTCGTTCATTAGTGCAAGACATAATCATGCATAGTGCGAGTCGTCGTCAAAAGTTACCAAATTAGGAGACGTAAATCGAGCATTCGTGAACATAGTTTTTTATTACAATTGAACGTAGTCAGTCCACATTTTTAGAAAAATTATATGTTGGTGTCATCGGGTGGAGTGGTCAATTCTATGTTCCGCTAAAAACAAACAGGCCGCTTTCATTCAAAAAACTTTAATAACCATCAATATGGTAAACAGTAAACTCAAACATTCGGAAAATCATCAAGGAGTTTAGTACTCAAATCCCTTCCACTAAGGAAAATCCAGTCCTTAACTACTTTCTTGAAAATAGTTTTTGTCCTTGAGAGCCTAATACGCGCCTCCAAAATATTGAACACTCTCGGTGCGATAAATGAGAGATGTCTCTGAGCAAAAGGCGTACGGGTTTTGGGTATGACATAATTCATGCTCTGGGAAAACCTCGTACGGACATTTTGCTGAGACCTCTCCTTATTGTTCGACCAGAAGTGTGTAAGTGCTTCTTTTAGGTACAGTTGTCTCATACCCAGCACCTTCATGTATTGGAACAACTGTTTTAACCTATTCTAATACCTATGTATTTACAAGTCTTACGGCCCATAAATGCTTGCTTTTATAATTCCTTTCTAAAGAGCTTTTCGATCTCGATATTTATCGATTATTTACTTTCTTTTAAAAATCACACAAATGTTATTATTTTTGAACAAAATTATTCATTAGTAGCTAATTATTTTTTTAATTATGTTTTAACTAGTTCAGATTCTAAATTTAAATGAAAATTTTACTGAGTTATTTTCAACTATCTATAAATCAAATCGAATTTTCTGTAGGAAAATCCATATTGGTATAAAAATTCAAGTATTGCTTTGGAAACCTGTAATTGAACATGTCTGAAAACATTTTTTAAATAAATTTATATTTCATATATTTACAACGTTGTGGTAATTCATTTTAATAAAATTAATAAAACGAATTTGTTTTCAACGACTTATTTTTTTACCAAAATTAATAACGCAACTTTGTTTTTAACCAATTTTTTTTTTCATCGACTGGTTTTAAAACAAACAAGCTCCATCGTCAAGGTTTAGTTACGTAAATCTCGACGAAGAAGCTTGTTTGCTTTGAAACCGGTCGGTGAAAAAAAAAGAAAAATAGTGGTTAAAATTTTATTAATTTTATTAAAATGAAAAACCACAAATTTAGTGCTTCAAATATAAAAAAAGCTTATTTTCTTATTTTTCTATCCTTACAAGACAAAGAGACTTGATTTATTAGTTCCATACAAATCACCATATTGATAGAATCAAATAGGATACAATTCTTAGTTAAGTATATATTGATAAAGAAGCTTGTATTGTTTTGAAACCAATCGGTAGAAAAAAAATGTGGTTATTATCAAAGTTGTTTAATTTATGAAGAAAAAAAAAATATTATTAAATATTATTTTTTAATAGAGAAAATTAAATTCTGCCTCATATATAATCAAATATTATTTCTATTTGTAACACGGGCCCTGTGTTTTAAGTTTACAGTAAGTTATCTTCAGTTGTCTTTAAAGTAAAACCGAATTTTCTAAATGAAAATTTTAATATTAACGCGTAAATGCATACTCGTATATTTGAAACGTGTTCAATTACAGACTACCGACGAAGATGCTTTAGATTTCTTTCATTTATCGTCAATTAATGTAAAGAAAATTTGGTTTTTCTGTTTAGACAATAATTAAAGATAACTGTTATCATCCCGTTTTAATCGGGGCCCAGATGATAGATAGTAGTGAGGTTATCGATCTTCCCTAAATTATGTAGTCAAGTAATATTAATCTAATGTATTTAGTAATAAGGACAAAGAATCACGAGGAAAATCATCATACCAACTTTGGGTAAGCAGATGGGCTTGATGATCTTGGAAAATTCCACGGGTTTCCTTAGCCGCAGGAGTGCTATATCATGATTATAGGACTCGGCGTCAAAGTTTCTGTGCCTGATGATGGCTGAAACCGCTCTCATGATGGCCTGACTCTCGCTCGTGATAAACTGGTCGTGGTCTCCGAGTATAACCCTTATTTTTGATCTCTTCAACCTGAAACCCAATCCACACACATTTATATTATTAGAATAATTTATTTATTTATTTACATATACGCCCAATGGGCATTTTTATGGGCACATTTATACAAAGAAAATTATTAACAAGGAAAGTAGAAAGACACTATGGTATATAGTAGACTTGGTGGGAGTGAAAGCGGAAGAGGTGTTTTTAATTGAACTTGATTCAGTGATCGTTTGAAAGAAGACAACTTGTTATCAAAGAAATCAACACTGGTATGTTTGTTGGCAGACCTAAGAACTCTGGGCATAGGGGAATGAAAACCATGGTTAGTTCTATGGTTATCAGTATGAAAGAGTAAGTTTTGTCTGAAGTTTCTAGTTGGGATATTTAATTTTATTGAGCTCAGTAGTTCAGGCGCATCAAAGAGTGTGTTGAGAATTTTAAATAGGACTAGAAGGGTCGGATTTATTTCTACAGTCTTGAAGAGAATATATATATAAGCTAGTTTCTAACTAATTATACGTACATATATTGGTTTCTGGATAAGCCCAACCACCAGCCTATCTTTCTTAAAAATCGATGTTGAACTGATTCAATATTTTTGATGTGGACATCCTAATATGGAGACCAGATAACAGAGAAATACTCTAGGTGCGAGCGAACTAGGGAACAAAGGAGAGTTTTAATGGTATTGATATTTTTGAAGCCAGTTGTGCTTCTGTTAGTAAATCCAAGGAGTTTTAAGGATGTATTGGTAACGTGTTAAATAAAACATAAACAAAGCCTCAGGCGACGTTGCTTTTCATCATCCTCATAATTTTCCTTTTCGCCGCCAGTGATGCATAGGACAATATTTTTTTATTAAAATGCAGTGTACTTCGGTCATATGTTACATGAAAGTAAGATGACATGCCCTAACTAACCCAAATATCAATAATATAATTTTGTATGTACTAATCAAGCTGCAACATAAAGTGTCAAAAAAAAATTTAAGCCGCTCTCGTGTAAAGTTTTAGAAAACCATATGTGTCGTTGTTCTACGATCCTTACGAAATATGTAAACTATTTATTGTTTTGTAATTTACTTTGCAGAATATAATTTTAGAAATATTAAAAATAATACGCTTTGTATATATAGACCACACACGAGTTTAATATTGTGACATAGCTAGTTTCGGGTATTCTGATTACCCACCATCAGTAAATAGTTACACCTGATATAATGTGTAATAATAGTTATACCTCAAATATGTATTTAAACTCATTAAAGTAATATTTTAAAAATTCCTATTTACCCCGTACTAACGCTTTATAAAAAGTTCCTCAGACAAATATATTTTAATGGAATTACTATGACTTATTTCATTGTGAGTTAACTTTCCTTGCTGTTTTTGTATAAATAGATTGAATTTAATAAAAAAGATACCATTTACGTTATTTGTTAATAAATTATTGATGGAATTTCATTTTAATGATATAATAACTTTTAGTCATTACATCATAAAAGTTTTTAAAATGTCGCAAAAGCGATGAAACCGGTCACTGGCTATTCTAAATGTGTAAATTTAGTTGTCACTCGTCTTCTATTTCAATTTTAAATTATTGTATTATTTTATAATGTTAGCCTACCTTCTGACACAGTGAGCCGCGGTGAGGACATAGTTCGGAGTCAGCAGAGAGGCTCCACAGTGGAACTGGCCATCATACACAAGCCTCGCCACCCAAGGATACCGATTCGGGCCCGTTGGCTGCCCTCCCACTATTCTGTTCTCCTGATTAGACACTCCACACTCTGAAATATCCAAGAAAATAACAAACCTAGGACTCTAAGGTTAGTGACCTTAACCCCAAGATATTTTGGGGTGGTATTCTGAATCTTCTCGACCCCCTAGAGAGTGATTTTTTTTCAATTTTTGCATGCGTTTACACTTAGCTTTGTACCTGGCCACACTGATCCTCAATGACAAATAAAAAAAAAGACAACAGCTGGAGGCGCGATGCAGAAGCTTGGGTGAAGATCTATGCGACATCTCATCGGTGATAGGTAATAAAGAACTCACACGAGAGGTAGTATCATACATGGTCAATATAGTGCAGGCAATTGGTAAAATAAACCAAAGTAGGGAAGAAAATGCCGAACACTCCTCTAGTGGAACGGAAGGCCTGTTGACTACTGCCAACAGGCCGGCTTCTCCTGAAGAGTTTTAAGTGGTTTCCTCTCCACATGAACAAATGCTGAGAAGTTCCTGATTGGCCCACATTAGTATATCCCAACAGTTTAGATAAATTGAATTGCAGAAAAATCTACTTTTGAAATATAAACCTTGTATATTATAAGCAAGATAAATATTAAAGCAATTCAAAAAGTCCAATATAAATTTTTTTTTTTTAAAAAAAAGACATAAATATGAACACCCAAAATCAAACATGATGATTTTCATTTTGAACATTATTGCGTCCTTAAGCGTTACCCAAAACACTTAACTAGGTTGAATTGACCACATGAAAACCACATCTGATTTTTCCCGTCATATACTATTTAACTTTTTTTTTAAAGTCTCAGTTTTCGTAAAGAAAATATTTTAAATATGACACTGTTTGAGAACGGCAGCGTTTAATTAAGTGTTAATATAAATTAAATCGGGTAAGTTGTAAAGCTGTAATTATAATTTATTTTTTTTATCATAGGAGACTTTTTTCAATAATTTAAAAATCTAATTTTTCTGAGTTACGACTCTATTTCATTAGATTTACGATATTTATTTACACGGCATTGACCTTAAGCACATAAATATTTTAATAAAACTCGTATTTTGAAGTATTTTTTACTACGGTGATTCTAAACGTCTTTATACAAAGATTTATATTATTATCAGAACTGTAGATTATTAAAAAATATCGTCATCAATAAACGATAAATCTTTCGTTCACAACATATAAAAAAATGGTTTACTGGTTGTCAGAGAAATACCGACTTAAAAATTTACTAAAGTGTGTATTTTTAACAATATAAACATGCATGTACGTATTATATAAGTATGCTATAGATCTATTTACACTCGTTAAAATTTAAAAAAATACGGTAAACGTAATTCAGAATATTACAATGGTGTTTTTATTTCCCTTTTCTACAAAATAAGCACTACATTAGTTTATGTAATTAATAAAAATATGTAAGTAACTGATACACATTAAGAAAAAAGAGACAGTAGGATATCGTCATAAAAGTTTGTAAAATAAACTTTTAAAGGGGTATAATAGTGACATAACTAAAAAAATAATAATTTTTAAGCCAATCAACAGGCTTATGAAAACCACAATAGAGTGGAATTAATGATATGTAATACCCATATATATTGACAAAACTTAACCTAAACCTAAGATTTACAACGACATGCAAGTAACATGACACACATAACACTCGAGGATTGATTTATTGAGAATAAAAAAATAAACAGTTTACTTTGGGCAAGCGGGTTATCAAATCTGGTATATCATTCTTAAAAATCATTTACTATTAGATTATCGATGTGAAACCTTAAGTTTTCCAATAAAACATTTGTTCTAAAAAAAAAACAGAAAAAAAATCCAAATCGAGATAATTAATAGTTTAAGTATTCATTGTCCCATTAGGTCACAATTCCTGTTTAGCTAAGTGGATAAAATATAATCTCACCTTTTGAGGACAATAGTGACCAAACTATAAAACGATCCAAATTAAGTTTAGCGTGTCAAAGGTTTTTTTTTAAAATGTAAAAGTTACAAAACTCTAATTCGATCTGTTTTACTTGCAATCCGTCTGTTTTCTTGACAATGCAGAATTGAAAAAAAATGCAAGACCTCAAATTGTGTTATAAAAATTCGGCTTTTCTGAAGTTTTGACACCCTTATTCTCGCAGGTAGAAAAACTCGTTTTCCGAGTCCGTAATTTTTCACCTCGGATAAAATCGTAATGTAAATTACGTTCTCATACTATTTTTTGTCATTTGAAATACGAGTATATTTAAAAATGGTTGAAAATTAAAAAAAAAAACCAATTTGCTTACGACCTAAGTCATTTTTATGCCATGTCATCTTAAAAAACATGGTCATTTAAAGTGACTTAACCCCTACTCTCTCTTTTCTCTTAATGGATTGAATCAAGAAGTTAGTAACTAGAACCCACCTGTACCATTACACTTATCCAATTCTATTGACACATCCAAATGGTTATTTTCAGTTGTTCCGCAGTCTAAAATCATTTTAAACAAATTCTAGGCACTAAATAAACGAAATAATCAATCGTCGTTGGAGAAAAATTTTGTTTGGCGACCTTTAAAATCATAACACAAAGCTTTCAAATGACATAACTCAAATTGTTTGGAAAAGTAAAGTGACGCAACTCGGAAAACAATTGATTGTTTTCTTCCATTATGAGACTCAAAAGAATCAATTTGTTGATACAATTATGATATGGCTAAAAAAACTTTTGAAACAAAAGTTTTATTGTAAATCGCATTAAGTATGATTCACCAATCAAAATTCTTAGAAGGTTCGTCAGCATCATATATATTTCGTATATTTAGTTCCTAGATACATTTTAGTAATAACACTGACACATCCCACTTGTGTATCACAAAATTTACCACTTCTTAAAGATTGCGTAAAAACAACGATATGTGACTAATACAGTTAAAAATAAATCATTTTATCCTGTCCAAAGTTTATTAATGACTTTCCTTTTGAAATCAAAATTGAACGTATTCATACTAAGGATATTGAAAATAATTTGAGGAAAATGCAAAAATTAAGTAGTGTCTCATCAAATGAAACAAGTTTTGGTGGACAAATCGTTGAAAGAGTTGGTTAAAATGAACCTGAGTTACAGGCTGAGTAGGGAAAAAAATTCAACATTATGGACGACGATGCCGTTATTATCGCAGAATCCGGAGATGACTTCTAAAGGACGCTTTATAAATGCCACCTTACTTCACAACAATATAACAGAAAGGTATCTAAAAAATAAACAAAAAACCTCACAATATCAAAGAATCCAGAGAGATATTAGCTGTCAGTGGGCAACAAGATGATAGAGCAAGTGATGGAACTCAAATACCTTGGAGTTAATAGCAGTAGCAAAGACGATCTGTACAATTTGATTCTAAAACAAATAAATAGAGCTACTTAGGTGTCTGGGACAGAAAAATCCACCAGATAAGGCAACGGGAAACCACTTTGGTCATCTTTTCCTAGGAATCACTATGGCAAGTACATCCAATAAGCAGTTGTCCTGGCTGCGGAATATGAGAGTATCGAAGGACCGAGATGCTTTCGCTATAGTGATCGCCAACGTTGGGGGACCTGATAAGAACTGCAAGAAGAAGGTGTCTGGGTGTCTCAGATATCCCGTATGGAGGAACGAGCACATAAAAATCTATAGTCAAGTCAGAATCTACAAAACATGTTTAAGGCCAATAGCCATCTATAGAATTGAGGCAAGAGCGGATACCTTCGGAACGAAATCTCGCCAAAGAAAGACACGAGAACCTCGGAAATGCGAATTCTACGATGTATCTAACTGGAAACATGTAACAAGAACCACGAACATTCAAAGCACGTGTAGGATGGAAGACATCGTGAGTAAGACAGCGAAGTCGATATATCCTGGAATAAACATGCTAACAGAATGCTGAAAAACAGGCTTTAACGTAGCGTTCTTCAAAAAAACCCCGGAAGCAGAAGGCCCCAGGCATGCTCTTAAAAAAATAACATGATAGCTTGCAGTCAACTTTACAGAAGACGGATGCAGCAGCACGGAGAAGGAAACGAAGAAGAGGTTTTGATCCTGTGGCCAGTGTTGCGGACCAAAGAATCAGTGGTCCGAGGTTAGAACCAGAATAATTTTATTTCCATTTCTTAAATAAGTTATTTACAACTCTTCAAGAATGACCCATAAAATGTCTAAATCATAAGAACTACGCGAGATCGTTGTTTTAACGCAATCAATAAAAATAGTACATTATTTTATTTGTGCAATTTTTTAGTATTTTAGTGCGATAGAATGTACTATTAATTTCACAACAATTAGTCACAAAAACACATAAGAATACTTAATTACTCCAAAGTAAACCATGTTTTGTCGTAAATATTAATAATAAAATATTTTGCTCTAGTACATATAATATTAAAGGAAAGAAATCCAGAAAAACGTTTTTATAAATATTTTTACGTTTTTAGTTACAAACGACATTTTGTTATCAAAAATTCTGGATTTTTAAAAGTAGGTGAAATATTGGCGTTTGAATCTCCAAGTTTACAATATACCGATTGACTATTGAAAATGATTATTCAAGTTGTGGTAAAGTAGTTGAAATTTCCGTAGTCCTTAAAAAGTTTATTTAAATAAGTATATTTGTTTATTTGTTTAACTTTTTGTATATAATTGGCGGGCTTATTGCCAAATGGCAATTTCTTCCAACCCACCAATAAAATAAAAGTTTTATGTTTATAATTCAAGTTACAGAACATATTCAATAGAAAAAAAAAGATTAAAAAGCTAAAGATATATAAAAATAGAAATAAACGTATTTGTTTATAAATTACCTTAAATCAAAACTATTACTCAATGGGAAAAAAGAAAAAAGAGGAAAGTGGAAAAAGGAAAGAAGGAGAGATTAAGGAAGAGAAGGGAGATGTTTCTTCAGACGTGATTTAAACAGAGATAATGTAGTAACATATTTGATGGTGGATGGGAGATGATTCCACAGTCAAGCCGCATGGACACTATATGAGTTAGAGAAGAAAGAGGAATTGTGGATGCTATTAAGAGAGTGCCTTGAGTATTAGAACGAAGAGGTAAACCATGAACTGATAAGCGTTAAAATTTTTCACGCAGGTATATAAAGGAGCGTTAGGACTATGAAGTACATTGAACAGAAGTGAGAGGGAGTGATAGTCTCTCCGCTGTCTATTTTTGAGCCATTTCAGTTGCCTACGATAATCAGAAATGTGGTCATAGCGCCGTTTAGTAATATAAAACGAGTTTAACAAAAGTGATTCAACAGTTTGTTTTGTCATCACAATCATGCTAAGGATTTATTCAAATGATCTTACTAGACTGAAAAATTTGAGTAAAGAAAATAACAAGTACTTACCTAATACAAAAAAAATAAACTAGCCAATAAAATATTCCATTATTATTTTTCTTGTAAAAAACATTTCCGCTTATCATGAGTTTATCCCCAAAGAGCTGAAATGCACTCAACCAAAAAAAATACATCTTTTGAAATAAATCAATAAATAGAAATGATTCTCAAGGTTCACTCCTATATTAATACCACTTAGTAAATCAATAATAACTGGAACCTCTTTTTACTCGGAAGATACATTCCAGACAGTAACCGTGTAAAGAATGTGTAAAAAACTATACGTAAAAAAAAAACAATGGAACAATTCCTTGCTTAAAAATTGATTTGCCTATCTTTATATATATAATTCCTCTGTACTTGTGATGTCACTGAACTCCTCCTAAACGGCTTAACTGATTTACGTGCGGTTTTCAGAGAAATATAGATCTTTGCGCTGTGCGCGTTCGTAGATATTAAAATTTTCAATCTTTTATGTAAAAAAGACGTAAGGAGCATAAATTTTTTATTCAAAGATCTACCAGGGTTGCATTCGAGGAGAATGCATTTACAAAAAAATGGAAAGATGTTGTTTTTTGGTGTATTAAAAAAAAAAAATTGTTTTTGAATGTTTACAAACAGTATTTGTTTTTTGTGGATCTCAATCAGATTCTTTCCTTAAATTCCTTATAATTTCTACGCATTTATTTCTTTTTACTGGATTTTTGGTAATAGTAAAATAATATGAAATTCAATACATTAAAAAAAATCGTATTCCTACATAAGTACACTCCGCTGTTGGTGAGAAGACCGGATTTTGACGTTTGCAAAAAGAATGCCATATTCAAAAAAATATTAATCTTATGTTTTGGAATTTAACCATAAACAAGTACCCAGGTACCCTAGTAGGTACCTACTTGAATTCAATATTTGAATTTTAATAATTTTTGGTTTTGGAATGAAATCATTAACAAGTATCTAGGAATCTACTTATATATGAAAAGACTTTTCCCATGCTAATAGCAGGCAAGCCAATATGATATGTGCGCGTGCGCAGTAACTTTTATAACAACACAAACAATCGTCAAAGTCAAACCGAGACTACTGTCAGTGTAATTGGGAACATGGAAAAAACCATTAGAAAAAGAAATAAAAATTAGGAAGAAGAGAAGTTAAAAACTAATTCTATAGTTTATTCGTGTTTCTTTTTTATCACAATTAATTAAAACACCTATAAACATACAGCATTTTAGATATTATTTAAACAAATAATTAAAAATCACTTGAATCGCATTGAGAAGGTCGCAGGACTTCAAAATTGTTTAAAATTGAAAAAAAAACTGATAAACTATCAATTTTGATTACAGAAAAATATGACATTTGACAGATCGCGTGCTTCTTCCAGCGGTATATGTTTCTATGGTCACTATCCCAGATTTAAACCGAATATGATATACACATAAGTATACCATCTATTTTACCACTATTCTCAAGCTTAATTTTATACCCGATGTATAAGTAAGGCGCATAGTGTTTCAAGTCACTACTTTTACCAGAATAAATATAAAAACAAAACTAGCATTCAAAGTAAATTTAAAGATCTTTTTGAACCCATTACTGTATTTATTGTTTCAGTTTTTCTTTCTATTTCGTACACTTTTTTTTCTCTCTTATATGTTCAAAATTATAAAACCTTAAACTACTAAATAATTACATGTATTACAGTGTAATTCACTCTCCAAGCACAAGAGCTAGTCTTTTTTTTGGAAATATACAGTTATAACGTTAAATAAATATATGTAAAAGTGGACTATAGTAGAAAATAAAACATGTATCATTTAACTATGTAACTATGTTAAATTAATGAAAAAAAACGCTTAATTCATTTTATTCTATTCTACTGTAAAGCTAGATAGAACCAATAAATCATCGAATCAAACATTATACATTTTAGGACTTTTTCTTGCGAAGAAAGTGAGTAAGAAAACCACCGCATACGGTACAAATATATAACTGGTTACTCGTTACTGGTTACTGATTACTGATTACTTCTTGCTATCGTGATATAATTTCTCCTTGTGTGATCACATAAATTATGTATTTGCTGCAATTAATGTGCATACATTTACATAGTTACGACAATTTACTGTCAAGTGCGAGCACTATAATAATATAGGCAGCACAGCATAACAAGCATGGATTATAAATGTATTTTTATTACAGCGAAGCGAAAATTTTTTTTTTGTAATTCTTAGTCATTAATAATTAATGAAAAAAAATCAAATAAAAAACGAAATAAAATTTTAATTTATTGCAACAGAGAGGGAAAACATTTTTGAGAAGGGAATATGGGAGTCTGGGCATTTACAGGGCTTATGATCTATCATTGGCTGTTTTTTTTTTGTTCATTTACAATAAACATAGAATTAAAAAAAATTAGCATAATTACCTAGCAATGAAATACATATTATTAGTAAAATTAGTAAAAAAAAAAAACCCACAAAGGCATGGCCTGTTCGTGGGTGTACAAGAAAATTTTAATGAATTTTTGCTCCTATAATAAATAATGGACAGTTATAATATTTTTGTGTAACATAAGAAAGAAAAAATAAAATATTCTGTAAAAGATAATATGTTTTTTTTTATAGTCATTAAAAAAGGAAATAAAAAATAATTAAAAAAACACAAAAATATTCCTTAGTATTAAAGGGCAACAAAATAAATCATAAATAAACCATAAGTTTAAGTGGCCACTTTACACACTGTGTAACATTCACAATTCTGCCTTTGTTTTTTTTTTTTTAAGAAATATTTGCGTTCTTATGATTTACCCAAATATTTAATTTTGAGGGCCATTTTTAACGAGTTGTAAATAACTCACTATTAGAAAATGGAATCGAGTTGGGGTCGAGTAGGATTCGAACCACAAATTGAACATCCAAATTTCCTCAACTCTTCCATCTGTTGACTTTTGTAGAGTAAAAGAGCTAAAACCTTTATCATGCGGGTGAGATTCATCCGGCTGAACCGATTCACCTACTAGGCAACGCCTAAAAACAATTTTCCAATTTTGTATACTTCTTCTTTTCCCAAGTAGTTTATTCAACAATGAGTTTTGAGTATGTCCAAATGCTTGCAGACTGGCTGGATTTTCTCCCGAATAACTCCCTAGGGAGAAAATCCAGCCAGTATGCAAGCATTTGGACATACTCAAAACTCATTGTAATAAAATTTAACCAACAATACGATATATAAGAAATCAGAGATTAAAAAGATAAGACTAACCGAACCTAACTTAACCTAATCTAACCTAACTAAACCTAATCTAACCTAACTAAACTTAATCTAACCTAACTAAACCACCAATGAGGAGTCTCAAAACTCTTATAATGCAAACAAAATTACAAAGAGAATGAAACGCGTATTCAATTTATATGAAATCATTAAAACCGGTTTCAAAATATGAATGTTTCTTTATCATGGTATTTTTTAAGCCTTGGATGACTGTCAAGGAAGATCCGCAGACATTGCCTGATTAACCTTTTGATCTGGTGGTCTCCGTCTTATGTGCCTTTACCATCTCTGCTGTCTTTTCCAGCTTACTGTAACGTTTATGACACCCAGGCTACCATGAATGCGTAAACTCTTAATTCTATCTTTTACTGATACTATTTCTGTTTTTTCAAGTTGGCTTGAGTAGGGGGTTGTGCACAGTCCAGAATTTGGAGCCATCTATTATCGTAGGTCTAACAATGGTCAGGGCCTCGATTATGACGGGAAGATAAAGACGTCATACCTTCACCTTGACGGTATAGTTGAAGATAAATTCCCTCTAGCGATTGTAAAGATATACTACCGACCCCCCCACATAGTTCGTACGAACTGCTGGCAGGTGAAATAGAGAGCTCGACGTGTGACGGGTGCGGTAGCCGGAGACATTTAATGATAACTCCAACAAAAGAGCCGGACTATCAAGGCATCCACTAAGTATGTCATGAAGCACCCCCATGTCCAACAGTAGACGGCGATCTCCTAAAGTAAGCAAGTGGTGTTTTTTGCAGGAAGACATATAATTGAGATCGGTATACCTGCATCTCCAGTTAAGATGTCTAAGAAATGTCCATTGAATTTTCTCGAACTTTTCTTTATGTGTGACATATTGTGGAGACCAAACAGAAGAGGCATACTCGAGCAAACTGCGAACATGAGCAAAGTAGACCATTTTTATACACGCGATATCTTTAAATACCTGACATGTACGAAGTACAAAACCAAGGTTTCTATGTGCACGGGTCAGTATGTCATCGAAGTGATTCTCAAATGTAAGTTGACTATCAAGAATAACACCCAGATCGCGTACGGTATCAACTCTCTGAACAGGTTGGTTTTCTAATATATAATGATATGGGATGGGATGTCGACCTCGCGAAAAAGAAATAAGCAAACACTTTGATACATTGACGTTAATACGATTTTTTAAATTCTCTCATATGTTCATTAATTTTCGATCATATGATGTCGATATAACAAGTAGGTAGAACATACCGAGGTAAGATACAGATAGTACAGAAGTTAAGTATATCTTCTCAATATAGACAGATGAAGATAACGTTTATAATAGAGGCACTGGTATACTGCCGTCATAAGCAAAAAGGCAGCTATTTGCAAAAGTCATATTTTGATATAAAACACTTTTGAAAAACCTGTAAATAATCATAAGTAAACGTAGTATGCCAATTGTTTCCAAGCATAAAGCCTGTATGTGAGGGTATTAGAAGCTAACTTAGAAATCTCCATTGAAGGAGTTTCTGAGATATTTGCGAAAAACTTTTGAAAAAAAAAAGAATTGTGAGATTTCTAATTATTCTTCTTCTTTTTCATCAGCCTTATTCTCTCCACTGCTGGATAAAGGCCTCTTCCAAACGTCTCCATTCCTTCCTATCACCCGCTCTCATCGTCCATGTTTTACCGGCAATAGAGGCAATGTCGTCGACCCATCTTTTCTGTGGCATTCCATCACTTCTTTTGTTTGTCCATGGTCTCCACTTTATTATTCTGGGTGTCCACCTGCCATCATTTTGTCTCGTGAAGTGTCCTACCCACTGCCATTTCAATTTCGCTGCACGATCCATGATATCCACGACTCTAGTTCGGCGCCTTATTTCTTCATTTCTTACTCTGTCTCTTAAGACATACACCTCAATACGAACTCAATGGATTTCTAATTATGCTTCATTAGAGAATGCTAATTTTGTGGTTTCAAGATAATTGAAATCTATTTTTGCAAGATTTAGAGACGGTTTTGGTTTACGCTATTATTTAGGTAGGCAGGTTTTCAATTAATTTATATTTATTTTGGCATCAATAACTCATTTTCCGGTTTTTTGGAGATTTCTAAGTTTGCTCCTATTACTCTCATGTGTCATATAGAAAGGGTGTTTTTGCTTATGAATATCTAGATACCTATTGCGTTATTGCTTAAAAAATATTATATAATTTTTCGTGTTTGATTTTTTTACTGCTTGCTTTATGCTAATGGTTCGAAATTTCATATAAAACATTGGAATTTAATTCATTTTGTATTTTTAGCGAAAAAACTGCCTTTTTGCTCATGAGGACAGTACACCTTTCCTATTAGTTTTATAGGCAATTTTGGGTTACAAGGAACTCCTGTTATCAATCTGAATTTCAGACAAGCTAGTCTTCACCTATATTACATATACATGTGGCGAACTCCGTGGTGTAGTGGTCAAGACGCTTGACTCACAGACGGAAGGTTCCGGGTTCGATTCCCGGTGAGAACACAAAAATTAGATGTGATTTTTCTCAAGCCTGGGTGTTCTGTGATGTAATTCACCACTGTAATTGGGCCTCCTGGCCTGTTGTGGTGCAAAAATAATAAAAAACAAAAATATTAAAAAAACAAACATAGTTCACAGGCATGGGTTGTTTCTGCTTGTGTCACTATAAACTGCATATACGAACTAAAAAGTATTTATTATAATGTTACTAAACTATAAATAACTATAAATATTGTACCTTCTAATTGACAGACACATAATGACACATAATGACACATAATGTCTAAATCAACTTAAAATTGACACAGGAACATTTTCAACAAATGTAACACAATTTAACATATTTGTATCATAAAATTTATTAACTTATGTCCAATTTCCCACTTTACCACAACTTGTTTCCTTTATTTGAGCCAAGTGATTAATAATTCGGATGGCGGAAGGGACCATTTGTAATTTTCAAAAATGTTCCGGAGAGCTCAAAAACGACTCATTTCAAGACTTCAACCCACAAACTTAAATATTTTAGTGTTGTTTTTCAATAATAAATTACCATTCTAAATGACGCTGATTTAAAAAAAAAATCGGCGTGTATTTACTGAAATATTAATCAAAACTTTTGAAAACTAAAACATAGACAAAAATACAGATGGTTCCCTCTGCCATCTGACTACCGAATTACTCATTAAAATGCTATATTTGTTTTGCAAAACTGAATTAATATTAATTTAAGAAATTAATTCTACAATCTGTTCTTCAGCACTGAATCTGTATCGTGACATTCTTAACTAGCGTCAATACATATCGATAGATTTGTGGACAACTAAAAACAAATTGTATTTAAAATCACTTTGTTAAAATCACATAACGGTATCAATTAAGTCTATTGAACAGTAATTTTTATACAATAGCTGAATTTCTTAAATAAAATTTCAAGTTACTCAATGAAAGAAAAGTTATGAGTAATACTCACCACATGAACAATTTTTAAGTTTTGTTCCACTGTCTTCATCATCATCATCCAATGATGGAACTTCTAGACCAAACAAGGTGTCGAACAGGAATCTCTCTGTTCTGTTGCTCCCGGGAGATTCGATGCTATTTGACTGGAACGAAAAAAAATAATCTTAAATATATCAAATGAATCATCCGCTTTGTTGTCTATAGTCCTTAAAATTTAGCTTGATCAAAATGACAGCTGCCAAACTAAGGTCAATAGTTAATTAATAGTTAATGTATTGGAAAATTACTGATCACTGATCATGTACAGATCACATCAATTTTATTAGTTTTTTCATGCAAAGATAAAACTCTGTTTCCGTAAATTGATATAAAAACGCAAAAACAAGCCTATTATAGTGTGTTTAAAACAATTATTCACCAAAAAATAAGACATTTATACTTTTTTCATGAACATTATCAAATGAATTATTTTTTTATTCGATTAATTTACATTGATCAATTGGTCCCATTTCTAACGTTTTCGCTAAATGATGTAACCTTGTAAGAACGTCGTTAATAATTAGGATTATTTAAGTTTTAAGGCTGATTTTATAGTATAGTCAGGTTGATTTATATGTCAAGCATTGTATTAAAAAATAAATTGACATGCCAGATACGAATGATTTTTCGTGTGCCAATAAAAATCACTCCTTAGACTTTACTACCAAGTTATGTCGTCACTTTTTCTGATAACAATCTAATCAAGCTATATTTTAAGGACTATATTATACATATAGAATTCATGAACCCCCTAATATATATGCGTATATTGTTTAGATAAAAACTATTATAACTAGAGACAATATAAATAATGTAAACAAATGCCTCGATACGGGCTGTGCGCAGTGAGATATTCGTACAGAAATAAAAAAGAAAAGAATCATGTTAATTTTTACATTTGAATTGTTAATACAAATTTTTAGTTTATTATTGATTGAATTTTTTAAGATCCTCGTGACTTTTTAATCTGTTTTAACTATGTTTTTTTTAATTACTAAACACATTTTTTTTTTTAAATATGCTTTTTGCTATACACATTTTTTTTTTTTACTATGACTTTAAATATGTTTCTTTCTATGTATTCTGTTTTTACTATGCATTTTACTGGGTATTTTAATATTTTTTTACTATGTTTTCACTCTATTTTTACTATGTTTTTACTACCTTTAAAACTATGTTTTTTGTACATTTTTATTATGTTTTTACTACGTTTTTACTACATTTTTCCTATGTTTTCACTACATTTTTTACTATGTTCTTACATCGTTTTTGACTATGTTTTCAACATTATCTACTACCTTTGTATTTGACGGTTTTAAAACGAGGTAAATAACTCTAGTTTTTTTTTTTTTAATAAATTTCATAAAAGGTACATGTTTTTTAAAAATTCCAAACATATCTACTTTGACACATCTAGTAAATGTTATCACTGTAACTCTCCAAAAAAGAGACTAACTCTTGTGCTTGGAGAGTGACTTTCACTTTGTAGTTGTTTACTGTTTATTATTATAGTTAATATAATTTTAAATAGATAGTATACGAGAAAAAAATAAAAACATAGGATATATAAAGAAAAAAACATAAAACAATAATACATTTATACTAATTAAAATTTAATGTAGTTTTTACACGTGTTCAAAAAATTTCTTTAGATTTACTTTAAATTTATTTACTGATATATTATTCCTAATAGTTTTTAGTTCATTGGGAAGATTATTATAATTTTTTACACCTTTGAAAATAAAGCTATTTTGACCATGACTTGTGTGGAATTTAGGAATTTTAATATAATATTGGTATCTGAGTGACTTAATCATCTCAATTTTTTTTTTCTTTTTTATATATTTGTATAATAGAATTTATTTTATAAAGTGTGTCTACTGTATGAACCTTAAATATTTTAAATAGACTTTCCGTATTGAATGTTGAGGGTTACTTTAGAATTACTTTAGTTAGACAGTCAAAGCAAATTTGTATAAATTATTATATTGTGTCTGTAATACAACATGATAAATAAATAATAAATTAATATTGTAATGTGCTGTGAGGTATTTTTTACCTTACGCAATAGGATTACTATTCAAGTTGATTATATTACGTGTGTAGTCGATATAGGCGAGTAGTAACGGATTGATGGTCAATGCCACTCTCATATAATCAGATGGAGAAAGTCTCAGACCGGACTTACAAATTAATAATTCCGATACATTCCAGTTCATATTATATTCTCAGTAGTGGCTAATAATTTGTAATACATTTTTAATATCGGCAACATTTTTCTCTTTGCACTATAAAATCATACATTTGTATAAACCACTTTATACGTCTACCGGTTTCAAGGTTATTACACCATCGTCAGGACTTAAACTAACTTAGAATGACTCGTGTTACCATTTTAAAATTTTGTAAGAAAATAACATAACAATGAAAGAAAGAAAGGGGAGGTTGATGCTAAAAAATTAATGTGTGTTTAAAATTTTAAGATGTTTTTTTTTTTAATTTTTCTTTATAAATTTCATAAAAAGTACATATTTTTGTAAAATTCTTAAAACATATCTACTTTTACACATCTAGTAAATGTTATCACTGTAACTCTCCAAAAAAAAATTACTAACTCTTGTGCTTGGAGAGTGACTTACACTGTTTTAGTTGTATATTTATAAGAGTTTATATCATTTTAAATACGAGTACATGAAAAGAAAAATAAAATTATACGATATATAAAGAAAAAACATAAAACAATAAAACATTTATACGAATTAAAATTTGATGTTGTTTTTACACGAGTTCAAAAAATTAGATTAACTTTACTTTTATATATCTATCCAAACGAGTATTTTTCAACTCCTGGGAGAATAGAATGAATATTTTGTATAAATTTGTATTGTTTTATAATATTTTATAAATAAAAAAATTATGTGTCCTAAAATAAATATTTTTAGTGGAAGACTCAAAGTTAAATTCAATTAAACAAGGTTTTGAGTATGTCCAAATGCTTGCAGACTGGCTGGATTTCCTTCCTATATTCATATTTGAATTTGTTGCATCAGACAGGGACCAGCCAATGACAGATCATAAGCCCTGTAAATGCCTAGACTTCCATATTCCTTTCCAAAAATGTTTTCTTCCTCTGTTGCAACACAATTTAAATATGAATAACTCCCTAGGGAGGAAATCCAGCCAGTCTGCAAGCATTTGGACCTACTCAAAACATTGTTGAATTAACTACCCGGTAAAAGAAGAAGTATAAAATTTGGAAAATTGTTTTCAGGTGTTGCCTAGTAGGTGAATTTGTTGAGCCGGATGAATCTCTTTAACTTCAGATAAGTCAACAGAGGGAAGAGTTGAGGAAATGAGGAAATTTTCAAACATAGGCAGAATGATGAATGTTACACAGTGTCACTCAAACCACCCAATGACAGGTCATAAGCCCTGTAGATGCCTAGACTTCCGTATTCCCTTCTCAAAAATGTTTTCCCTTTCTGTTGCTACAAATTTTCAGTTCAATTGATTATTCATTAGGGGAAGTTTTGATCCAGAAGTATCAGAGAATTTTGATGAATAGTAATTGAAAAAAGTTTTTTTTTAAAATACATATACAAAAAGACAATTGCACGTCGGACTAAAATCGTCAAAATCGACGATTTCTTGTCCCATTTTTCCCACTCCAAAACTGAACAGATTTTGTTGTTTCTTTAAAGAAAAAGTTTTCAATGACTTATTTTTGTCCATAATCTCCTTACCTCTAAATTACATCCAGTAGAATTTGATTGCTTATAAGATACCAGTCTCGAAGATGTCGCGAAAGCGATGAAACCGGTCACTGGGTATTCCAAATTTGTGGAGTAAAGTCACACTCGTCTTGGCAGTGCACAACGGAGTTTTAGTCCCAACACTTATGTATGGAAGTGAAACATGGAACTGGCAAAGGAAGGATGAAAGTCGAGTGGACGCGGTTGAAATGCAATCTCTTTGACGAATGTGTGGGCAATCAATGTATGACAGGGTTACGAATGATGAAATCAGGCGAGAGTGTAAATCTGAGTCGAGTATAATTGATAAGATTAAGAAAGGGTCTCTGAGATGGTTTGGTCACGTAGAACGAATGGACAACGAAAGAATGGTAAAACAAGTATATATGGCGAAAATGAACAGCAACGTGAGACGAGGACGACCAAGGAAGACGCGGCATGATCAGATAAACCAAAATCTTAAGTCTGATCATCTCAAAAGCAGACAGAACCGAAGGGCATGTATGACAAGATGTATGAATGTGGAAGAGGCTAGGATTGTATGCCAGGATAGACGTGTGTGGCGGTCCATTCTCTCTGCCTACCCCTACGGGGAAATAGCGTGATGCTAATAGTAGTAGTCTTTTATTTTTATAATAAATTATTTCTAATTTTTCAAGATTGTCTAAAGGTAGACGACTTTAAAATCTAGTTTTAATTTATTCAGATTAAAAATATATGAATGCAATTTTACTATTAAAGAATTTTTATTAATGTAAATTTAACACATATATTTACATTAATGTTCCCTATTACGTAAAATAAAAAACAATTTTTCTGTAAATGATTTTGATAAAATTATAAATAAAATTATCGATGAAACTTATTAGTTTAGTTTAACTTTTTTATTATTATATATTAAATTCAATATTATTAAAAGTAAACCAAGAAGTTTTATTGATAACTTAATTTATAATTTTATCAAAATCATTAACTATGGAGTTTTATCAAGAAATATTAACAAAAAACATCAACTTTTCTGTACATGTTGGAGAGTGACGTCTTACAGCAATTTGTTTATTTTATTTTTGATTATTAATGTTTTTGGTATTACATATAAATTACACAAATATAAATAAACGATGTTTTTAATCAGTGCCACACAAAAAAGAATCAAATATAACTTTTCGCTCTATCTTAAAAATGTTATTTTCCTGACAGCACTTTTTATTTCCTTTGTTCATTTCATTGAATAAAAAAACTCCTCTGTATTGTGATGTGCTGTAGTTTTTTTAAAATTTTATGTATTTATATATTTATTATATTTTTTTATTACTTGCGTACTATTTATCTTGAGTATTCAAAATACGATTTAAACGATTTATGTCACGAAATGAACGTTTTGAAAAAAAATTCTTCAAACAAGCCAAAAAAATTAGTGCATGAAAATTGACAATATCAAGATTACAGATGTAATTATTGTGAAAGTGAAGTAAAAGTATGAAAGTTATATTTCTACATGTAAATAAACTAAGAAGTGTAGGTATGAGAAATGGATCATATTGCTGTACTTAACAAAACTGTTCCGATATCTTTCACAATCCGATTTATTTCACTGTCATAAAATATCAAGATTAATAAATAAATACGTCTAAGGATGTATACATAATTACTGACTAGTTTAGCATTTTTCCTATAGTAATTATGGGTTGTATTAACTACAAGGTTCCTACGAATATATTAGACATTCATTTATCAATCGTAAAGCTGTGACAGATAAAATGTTAAACGTCCGGAGTTAGCAGATATTTTCATTTTTATTTATTACCAAGTAAATCAACTGACTAAAATATAAATACATGAAGAAAAATATTTACAAGAAACTAAATTAAAAAAAAAACGTAAATATTTGTAGCAAAGACAAACAAGGACAATAAAATTAATTTGTAGTATATCATAATTTTAATTTTTCTGCTTTTGTTAAATAATATTATAGTTTAAAATTTAAAAACGTCTCTAAAAAAATTATTATCTGTATGTCCCTAAATGAGTTTTTTTTTAAAAAACTCCTTAGGAATATTGTATATAATTATGTATAATATGTTTTCAATATAATAAAAAAAAAAAAAAAAATAAAATAAAAAAATAAAGGCATCATCATCATCATCAGCCGTCTCCGGTCCAATGGTGAACACAGGCCTCCCCCTTTAGTCTCCATATTTCCCTATCCTGAGCCAACCGCATCCAACCACTTCCTGCAACTGGTCTTATATCATCAGACCACCTTGTCTGAGGCCTGCCGACACTTCTTCTACCCGTTCTGGGTCGCCATTCCAGGACTTTTTTGGTCCATCTAGAGTCTGTGATTCTGGCTATATGACCAGCCCAGTTTCATTTCTGGTTGGCAGCCCAATGGACCACATCGGTGACCTTTGTTTTCGCTCTAATCCATGTATTGGTTTTTCTGTCTCTCAACGAAATACCCAGCATTCTCCTTTCCATGGCTCTCTGTGTCACTGATAATTTGTATATTTTTTTTCTTGAACACAAAAGTTTCACAGCCATATGTCAGTACAGGGAGAACACAAGCATAAAAAAGTTTCTCCTTTAAGTAATGTGAATACTTCTGATATTTAAGGATATATGAGAGCTTACCGAAAGTAGCCCATGCTAAACCTCAAACTAAATAAAGGCATACATACAGTTTATTAAGAAAACACTATCTACGCATAAGATTTCGAGCGTAGCCATGCCAATCTTACTTCATCCCAATGTGTTTATTGACAAAGAGATCTACACAAAGTGGAAAGATCTATCCCATAGAACTCCAAATTGTGGGAAGAATTGGCTAATCTACTCATTCTCAACATTATGGCATGAAAACCAAAGTTTCTCTTAAAATATTTTTAAAAATGGAAAATTTTCACTGGCTGGGAACATTTATTTTCTTTATTTATTTATTTATAACATTGTACATACATTTATTAGGGACAAAGACTCATTAAAAAATTAATAATTGCATCAGAGATGGAATATCACTTATCAAATATTTTTTTAATGCATGTAAAGTCCATATTCATTTTACGTTTCTCTAATGAAGATATATTTAGAGATTGCTCTTTTTCAATATACGAATACTCGTTTGCATTCCAAACAATCTTACTATTGTTCTTAGAAAACGACAAATGACTATCGTCAAAAACGGAGTATATTTCAAGTGCGTTTGTAAACACACCTACACATATCGTGTCATTTTGTAACACAAAAAACGTGATTTTATTTATTTATTTTATTTTACGCATATGGCTCAATGTAAATTATGTATACTGCAAGTGACTACAGATGCATTAGAGACCACGACTCTCACAAAAATAAATGTAGAAAAGTTCAAATGTACACAGCGATCCATGGAAAGGCCCATGCTTGGTATAAGCCTAAGAGACAGACTAAGAAATGAAGAAATTAGGAACAGAACCAGAATAACGGATATCACAGATCAGGACAGAAGTGGCAATGGGCGGGACATTTTGCGAGACAAGACCCCATAAGATGGTCGGAAGACCTCAACAAGGATGGTCCGACGACATAGCTGCTGTAGGGGGTAAAATTGACTGCAAGTAGCAACCGACCGAGAAAAATGGAAAAATATGGAAGAGGACTATATCCAGCAGTGGAGGACAGAAGGCTGAAAAAGAAGAAGAAGAAGAAGATATAGCTCAAGTCCATTTACATCACAATATTAATATATATATAATAAATAATGGGGCTCCCTAAAATTTTATTATAATTTTATTTGGTGTGTGCTGCTTTACATCGTATAAGTAAAAAACTTTAAAAAAAAAAAGGTTTTAAACGTTTTATTTTCAAATTATCCGAGGAAGCGTCCGATGTCTTGCAGGGTACCCGCTGGCACAGCGCGGGTTTAAACTGTGTAACTCGGTTATAAGCTTAGACTATACCCTGTCTGCGTAATCTATAAGTGTAAAGGAACTACAATTAATGATATGAATCATACATGTTTAAAACATCCGAGTCGAGGACCTGTAAAAAAAAAATATTGTTACAAAAAATCAAGATTTTCGAGTCAAACAACATAAACCTAAAACTCCGCAATCAACTTTCTAACATATATGCATGGAGCATATTGATGTAAGGTTTGTGAGACATGGTGCCTTACAGAAAGTCTAGAGGCCTTTGAGATGACGTGTTACATAGGAATTTCCAGAAGAGACCACATCACTAATTAATAAAGAATGAACGAAGAAGCGAGGCACCTAATCAAAACCAGCTGAGAGAGGCGAGCCCAATGAATCGGCCGCATTATGCGCCATGAGGGTCTCTTGCATGACATAACAGAGGAAACGTCTGCGGGGACAAATCACAGAGGGCGCCCCCGACAAGAGTATTTGAAGCTAGTCTGTGAGGATTTGAACTGCGCCTCATATGTTGAGCTGAAGAGGGCTACAGAAAATAAAGAGCAGTGGAGGACGAGATGCAGGACTTTGCTGTAAACCAATCCTTAGGATTGAGACTGCGAAGAAGAAAGACAATTAGACGTCTCAAATATTTCAAATAAATTGAGTACAGCATAAAACATCCAGTCTCGATTAAAATCACAGTTTAATATATTTGAAAGGATTGAGAAAGTTGACAGCTTTAAAAACTTGGGAGTACACATAACTTAAAATGGAAGCATGCATAAAGAGCTCGCAACCCGCCTAGGAATTGCTGGAGCACCTTTTAACATGATGCGTGTTGTTTGGAACTCTAGTCTATACTCGGTTAAAACGAAATGCCGATTATTCAACTCTTGTATAATGCCAGTTCTCCTATATGGGTGTGAATCTTGGCACCTTACCTAAGCTCAAAACACCAAACTTCTGAGTTTTGAGAGTAAGTGCTTGAAAGGAATATTAAGTATAAAGTGGTTCGAGTTTATAACTAACATTGAAGTCCGAGAACGGACGCAGCAGCCTCGGCGGATGCGACGGTGGACCTGGCCTGGACACGTGCTGCGCATGCCTCAGGAGAACCTAAACCCAAGTTGCCTCTTTTTTAAACCTGCGGGATCACGCCGTCCGGAAGGCCGTCAATGACTATCTTTAGACTTTATTCGGTGGAATTAAGGGGCGCTGGATTGACATGGGAAGAAGCGAGAGTGCTGGCTGGCAATAGGGTCCCCTGGAGGCAACTGGTGATGTCCACATGCTCCACTTAGAAGCGGATGTGGAAAAGAAGAAGAAATATATTTTAAAACTCTTTTTTAAGGCTTGCATAATTCAATTCTAATAAATAAAATAAAAAATCAACAGTAAACAACCCATTCCTCGTAAATGGAACGCTACATGACACTTTAAATTTTTAATAAATACTTTTTCTTTACATTTTACGATAAAAAAGAACTACATTTTTGCACTAAGAAACTTCCTAAACGGTAAATCTATAACAAAGTCGAAGAGTCTTTATAGCTTGCATATTTAAGTAAAATAAATCTGATTCCAAATTCTAGAAATTATCGTTCAATTTACTTACAGTGTATCGAATCGGATTTGCCGCTATTCGAAAGTTTTTATATTCAATTTTATAAGGAATAATTCGGATTTTCATGCATACTTTATGCTAGGTAGATTTTAACTTTCACACGCAAATTAATAAAGTTTACGTAAATGAAAGCGTGCGGATTTTTGACATTTAATAATACAGACTCATTGTAGTTTTAAAGCAAAGCATTATTTAACAAAACGAAGTATCATCTCCATAAAAATTCCATTATAGTAAACTGCTTTACAGTATTCGATCTACCTGTTATCTGTTATATATATTTTTAATCAAAATATTTTAATCATTGCGAAACGTACCATTTACATGCATTATTAGTATTTTCATAAATTTAGTCATTTCTCATGGGCAATTATCATGGATTTTTTTATTAACTAATAAATTAGTCTAAAAAATAACAAGCCGATCTGTACTATTCTTAATAAAATTTATTAAAAATTAAGGGAGATATAAAGGATTAAATTCTAGTAATTTGAATGGTGTCAAAAACAAACAATTCGTAACGTCATCAAGAATGACGTCTTCAGATGTTTTGTGACATCATCAGATTTTTTTTCATCAATGTCTATGGATTTTATAGAGTATTGTAGATAGCTTACTTTTTCTGTGTCGTTTGTTTACATTTACAGCGTCCTGTCACTTATCAAACGCTACGAGTTGTGATTTATAATTTTCATGATAAACTGATAATTCGATTTATCATTATCATAATAAATTAATATTTAGAAGACGTTGAAAACCATAAAATAATAAAATAAATTCGAGATGTAAGATGTTATCCGTTTTAACTTTCATCTGTCAGTGCCTGGAACTGGAGTGGGTAAGGGGGGGGGGGGTTTAAGGTAATATGCATGGACAACTCTCCTTATATTTCTTTCTGAGGTCTGTGACATTACAAACATTCAAATGAATGCATTACTCGTGAACTTCTGTGACAAAATTTATAACCAACTTACGAAACGATCGTTTTCGAAAGACCTTATTTTCGAAATGAAAATAATGAATGAAAATATTCATTACAAGGGTTTATATAAACACTAGGAGAATCTTTAAAAAATATTTTATTTGTGTAGTAGGTTAAATTCGATATTCCTCCCGAGTGATATTACCCTATTGTTAAAACAGTGACAATTCAGAAATCAAACTAGTAGGTTTGCAGTAGCGTTTAAAATTGTGTTTTTTTTTAAATTTCAAGTGAAGGTTTTCGTTGGATGATTTTTTGCAATTTTACAGTAAATGTCTAACTGAACAATAATATCTAGAAACGCTTCATTTATATTTTATAATGAAGCACCATCAACAAATACTGTTTACAACTGGTTTGCAGAATTTAGTCGTGACCGCGCTTCTGTCAGTGACGAATTTCGTGAAAGTCAACCAAAATCGATGGTCTGCGCAACATAATTGAAGAGGATCGGCATGTGACTTACCGTGAGATAGAAACTTCTTAAAGTATATTAAAGACTGAAATAAATTCAAAATTGCATCAACATTTTACTGTTAAAAAAGACATACTCCCGCTAGATTTTGCAAAACTTGACCGAAACTCATAAAATGGTTCATGTCAATAGGGTATTATCACTTGGAAGTAATATCGAATTTAACCTACTCTACAAATATTTTTTTTTAAAGATTCTACTAGTGTTTATATAAGCCCTTATAATGAATATTTTCATTTATTATTTTTGTTAGGAAAATAAGCTCTTTTGAAAACGATCGTTTCGTAAGTTGGTAATAAATTTTGCCACAGAAATTCACAAGTAATGCATTCATTTTAATGTTGGTAACGCCACAGGCCACAGATAGAAATATAAAGAGAGTTGTCTATGCATATTATCTTAAGCCCCCCCCCCCCTTACCCACTCCACACTCCAGTTCTAGGCACTGACGGATGAAAGTGGAAACGGATTAGATCTTACATCTCGAATTTCTTTTATTATTTTGTGGTTTTCAACCTCTTTTAAATTAATTCAAGTCACCATGAAAATTATAAATCACAACTTGTAGCGTTTGATAAGTGACAGAAAGCCGTAAATGTAAACAAACGACTTATAGAAAAGGGAAACTATCTACAATGCTGTATAAAATCCAGAGACATTGATGAAAAAAAAATCCGATGATGTCGCAAAACATCCGAAGACGTCATACTAGATGACGTCACGAATTGTTTGTTTTGGCACCATTCGAAATACTAAAAATTAATCCTTTATGCCCTCTTATTTCTTAACAGATTTTCATAAGAATAGTACCTATCGGCTTGTGATTTTTTAGATTTACTGGCTAATAAAAAAATATAGATGATAATTGCCTATTAGTGTAAGGAATTTTTACCGAGGACCTGCAAAATCTGTATACAAAACAATTTAACTTAAAAAATGCTTAAAATGAGTTAAGATCATAAAACGACTTCAATGAACATTATCCATCTTTCTGCATTTAAAAAAACGCAACATTCGGGTGGGAATGGGACGAAACCGTAATCGGTCTCTTTATTGGTCAGATAATTTAGATTCCGTGTCAGTACGGAAGCGACTCAACGCAGACAAACATAGCGACCGAAAGCCGGTTGAGTCGATTTTATTCCGATACAAATGAAATGTTTACTTTATTTTTTTTTAATGTTAAAACGATTAATTTTGCTTTGTGATTGTTTCGTTCCGACTTACCGATAATCTTAGTGACTTATTTAAGTTAATGTCATTTTATTATTTAAACTGTCGATAATCTTAGTGACTTATTTAAGTTTATGTCATTTCGTGAATAAATAAAAACAAGTGTTTGGTGACCTGATCTGACCTAATAAAAATGATGTCATTATCTTATTTGTCAAAGTGATTTTGTTTGTTTTTTTTTTAATCTAATAATGAATCATTGAATAAATGTCTTGTTTAAACAATAATAACTTATTTTTATTACGCTTTTTTCATAGATTTGAATGAAATTTAATGCCTTCGGCATAATTTTTAACTAAAAATTTGGTGCTTACTTCGAAAAATACGAAACAATCGACGAAAGAACACGAAGGTGTCACAATTTACAAATTTCTGTTGCAATTTCCCAAAAAGTAGATTTTGAGTTGAGTCGTTTTCGTCCAAAAGGTGCGATGTCATCGTGATCGTAGAACAACGACGGATATGCCAAAAAATTAAACCTTCACTTTCTTTTGTATTTGATATTGAAAAGATTTTATATTCCAGGTTTGAAAAAAAAAATGTATAAAAGTATCCCAAGTATCAAATTATTTACTTTGGTACTTATCGGGTGCCAAAAAAACAAGGAATAAATACGAGAATGCAGTTGTATGAAGAAAAATCAGACTGCGTTTCCTGTTTAAATAAACGTTTTATGATGTTGAATGATTCATAAATAATGAATCCATCATTATCTCGGCCCAAAAAGTCCGCAATAATGTAAACGCCGGATAAATGGCCTATGTACATTGGAAAGGAACGTGCTACAGTAGGTAACCAATATCCAATATGTAATAAAACTTTCGGTTGAGCTTTCACTTTTGTAATTACGTATTCCCGATGTATATCGTCTACTTGCATAAGTGTTAATGGACCTTGTCAATGTTAAACTTGACTATGACGCAACCAACAGTGCATGTATCTTCAGATTAGAAAAGAATCGTACTGTGGGGAAGAAGTCTGATCAATTATTTTTTTTGATTCTGACGTTTCGTTAAAGAATATAGTACTATTACGGCAGGGAGTTAATAGCCCGAAATCTAACTAATCCGAACGTCTTCATAATCTGAACAACGCCTTTACCTCTGTGAAGCCTCTGTGGCTCTTGTTATTTGAATCAGATGAAATTTCCGGCCAAGACGATGAAGAGGAAAATTTGGACCCTAAAGATGATATATTATTAAGCCTTTTTCGAAGCAGAGTCTTTTTAGAAGTGGAGTCAACAATTTTTTGATGAACAATGTCGATAATGATTGTCTGAATTTTTTTACTGATGAAGATGCAGAGAAAAAAGCATAAAATTAAGAATAGTCCAGAAACCGCATACTCGCATCAAACAGAAGGCGACTAAACTACTCATAAAATAGTCGTTTTACGTTTTATTTATTAATTTACACCCCCTATGGGCTTTTACATATATTAGAAATTACATTCAAGTGCAGCAGTGTAACATAAGTATGTAAATTTAGTTCAAATTAAAGATAACATAAGAAAAACTAAAAGGTACAGTAATAAGTAAAAATAAGGAAATGTACCAACATAGGTATAGGGTACATAGAAAAATATTTAATAAATTTACATATGAAAACATACACACATGCATTTACATACATATAAGTTTATACATTATTATAGAGATACATGAGAAAAAAAAATAGTAAATAAAGAACAATATTAAGAAATTTTTTTACAAATTAATTTATAACCTTTTGAATACTTAACCTATATTTATATAAAGATACGAAATATATCAACTTCACCATACTCGTTACCTAGCCTATTTAGTCTATGTATTGGTGAATTGTAATAATAATTGTGACTGCCAGGAGATTAAAAAAATAACGTTAGCTGCCGAGTATTTCGAACACGTACTTTTAAGCTGATAACACTAGTTAATTCCGGGACGTCCAATACGCCATTCGCTATTTTATATAAATTTAATAAATCATTTATAATTCTTCTTTTACAAAGAGTTGACATATTTAGTGTACGTAATAAATTATCGTAATCAATATTTTCAGTGGGTATATTAAGTTTGTAATTGACTAATCTAAGAAATTTACGTTGTACTCTTTCTAACTTTAAAATATGAACATTGTAATAAGGTGACCAAATTGTTGAATTGAATTCTAAATTACTTCTTACCAAAGAGTTAATAGCACTTTGAGGGTAGTGATGGAATTAAAATCCTCTACAGTTCGCTGCAAATATCCAAGACATTTCATCGCCTTATTAGTGTGATGGTATCAATGTGAGGAATAAATGTCAATTTTTCGTCAAAAACTATCCCCAAATCCTTTATTTGTGTAACTCTTTCCAGATTGATATTATTAATGTTGTAATCAAATAATATGGGTTTTTTACTTCTTGTAAAGGATATTACACAACACTTGTCGACATTTAAGCAAAGTTCAGTTTTCTGGCACCAGTTGTACAGCCTTACCAAATTAGACTGAAGAACTCTACAATCGATATCAGAGGTAACAGTTTTTGAAATTTTGAGATCGTCGGCAAAGACCCATTAGTTTCTTTGTAGACGTCGCTCAGTACGCAACTCCCGATTTTAATTCAACTATGCCGTATTGTTTCGTTTTAGAGTGTAGAAATACTGCTGGAATCTTAAAGAAACAGGATGGGATCACATTTCATGTGTAATCAGCAAATGTATGTGTAAGTATCAAATGCTTTACACAAAATTTGAATTATTATTAACTTATTTTTCTAATCACAGTCTTCTTTTATCTATTTCCAGTTTCATATCATTTTGAATTTTTAAATGTACTGGAAAGACAAAACAAAACAAACGACTTATGATAAAACGAGATCTATACAATTTCGATTTGATTTTGATTTTCACGGCAAGAACACCTGATTTTCAAGAAGTCCACTCATAACATCTCAGAGACAGGGTTTACCAAGTAACTGGTTGAATGGTGAAAATAATTAAGTAATTTCTCCAGCAGCGAAACCCCTCGGAAAGCTCATTAAGCATAATTTTAATTGCGTTGAAACCAGAAATTTCGAGAATAAAACGTCAATTTACACAACAGGTATTCGCACATGCTTTAATACCTTCTACAATATGCTTAATTTTAAAATTTATTCGCGCTTCGTAAGATCAGTAAAGATATTAGATGTTGATTTTGCTGTCTCATACCTAACTGTGGTAGGTACCTACAAAATATGCATAATTTATAAAATAACTTAAAGTTTTGACGGGCGCCGTGGCGCAGTTGGTGGCTAACTGTGAAACTGGCGTCGCTGGTTCGATTCCACCAACTGCAAGAAAAAAATCCAAGATGGCTGAACGCGGGCACAGCTTGTACCGGCAGAAGCCGTAATAGGTTCATGAATATTAAAAAAATATGTACTTATTCACAACATCATAATTTTTTTTTTATTTAATGCACAAAATACACAATTTTACATAGACACAATTATATGTTTTTTATGTCCCGACTTGTTAGAAAATTCCGTGTTAAGTCGGGACTCTTCGATATATAAATCAAAAATATTTATTTACAAATTAAAACAATATACAGGTAATCAAAACCATATGCAAAATAATCAAAACAATATACAAAATAATAATAGAAAAATAAAAATAATAAAAATTTATAATACATGTCGAAAATGGAATCAAAAGTTATATAATAATACGTATGACAGTAATGACATACACATATACGATATACGTATATGGATAATGATGAAAACAGCAGCGATGTTATGCATTTATTCCCGAAGCAATCTCTTCATCTTAAATATAGACGTTGTTTTGGAGAACTAAATATGTTCATCCAAGACGTTGAACACTCTTGGAGCTATATATGAAAAGTGTCTCCGAGCAAACATCGTACGCGTTCTCGGTATTAAGTAGTTTAGGTTACGCGAAAACCTCGTACGGGCATTCTGTTGGGACCTCCTTCCGTAGTCGCCTGACCAGAAAACTGTCAATACATTTTTGATATAGATTTGACGAATATCAAGTTATATTTACATTAATTAAGAGATTGGGATATTTTATTAACGTCTTTCTGTCACTCTTTCCCAGATGTCTCCCCGATACAGTACAAGAAAAACCAACACGCGGCAGGACGGACTCATTTTTCATAAATGAAATAAACAAAATCGACATTTCGCTATGCGGCGCTTTTTTGGTTTTTTGGTTGGTGCAAGCTCACAAAAAAACAATTAATTAAAAAAGCAAAACCATAAAAACATACCAATAGTCAATATCTATAGTGCCTAAAAAATATGTTACTCTAGTGCCATAATCCAGGGAAAAAATACGGGACTAAGTTTGTATGAAGAAAAGTAGGACCGCGTTTCCTCTTAAGATACAAGTCTTAACTCCATGGGAATAAAGAACCGTTTAGATGTTGACAATACAAAAGATATGACAATTGTCATGTCCCAGCTCCGTGAACAGCCTTGACTGGGCAGGACAAAACGCTGGGACAATGCAAAAATGCAGCTACAGTTCACACATGAGCACTGCGAAAATGAATGCGCGACGGCATTTATTTCGAGCGAATTCAAGAAAAATATTTTAAAAATTTAGATGATCTAAATAATAAAAAGGTTTTTTTCTGCGGCCATTTTCTGAAAATTTTTTTTTTAGTGAAGCGTTCACGTTCAGCAAATCGCTATTATCACAAGAACCTGCCTGTACGTGTTCACACAAAGACACTAACATAATGGGTTTTCGAGTACGACATGCAAACAAGTCAACAATCATCAGAATGGCGCACCAAAAATGAGCCGAAACCGAAAAACCGCGCCGAAGCAAATCGAAAATCAAGGTGATGCTGACCGTTTTCTTCGATATTCGTGGTGTTGTTCATTCGGAATTTTTACCGGAGGGCCAAACCGTCAATAAAGAATATTATCTTGGCGTTATGAGGCGTTTGAGAGAGAATGTTCGTCGCAAAAGACCAGATTTGTGGCGGAACAACAGTTGGATTTTGCACCACGATAATGCACCAGCGCACAAAGCGATCATTGTGAACGAGTTTTTGAACAAAAATTCAACAAATATCATCGAACAACCACCGTACTCTCCAGATATGGCCCCGTGTGACTTTTTCCTGTTTCCAAAACTCAAATTACCACTTCGTGGAACCCGTTTTGAGAGCATTGAAGACATCAAAACTAATTCGCAACGAGAACTGAAGGCCATCCCGGAATATAGCTTTAAAAAGTGTTTCGATGATTGGATTGTTCGTTGGAAGAAGTGTATTGCCTCAGAAGGGGCCTATTTTGAAGAGGATATAATAAATTTAGATGATTGATAAGTTGTTTGTGTTTTATTTCAAATTTCCGGGTACTTATTTGACAGTGTAGTATCATTGTCATTATGGATTATCATTGTTCCGAGATAGCTTGCCCGTCTATCTCGGTGGTGATGTCTCAGGACAATATTTTGTCCAACAAAATGCTCTTTACACGTTGACAATGGTGGAGTCCTGGTACAAAACAATATTGTATTGTCTACGTGTATAGGCCTTTAAAGCCCCCAGTAAATGCAAATAAATTTCTAAATTTGTTGCAACAGCGAGAAAAAACATTTTTTAGAAAGGGATATAAGTCTAGGCATTTACAAAGTTAAAGTAATAATAATAATACGATCTGTCATTGGTTGGTTTGAGTGGCCACTTTACACACTGTAACATTCACCATTCTGCTTTTGTTTGTCAAATTTGTACACATGCAAAATTGGAAAAATGTTTTCAGGCGTTGCCTAGTAGGTGAATTGGTTCAGCCGGATGAATCTCACCCACATGATAAAGGCTTCAGCTCTTTAACTTCACAAAAGTCAACAGATGAAAGAGTTGAGAAAATGTGAATGTTAAAACATAGGTAGAATGGTGAATGTTACACAGTGTGTAAAGTGTCTACTTTAACCAGCCAATGACAAGTCATAAGCCCTGTATATGCCTAGAATTCCATAGTCCCTTCTCAAAGATGTTTTCCCTCTCCGTTGCAAGAAATTTAGATCTTAATGACTCCCTAAGGAGGAAATCCAGCCAGTCTGCAAACATTTGAACATGCTCAAAACATTGTTGTAAATAAAATGCTCAAAACATTGTTGTAAATAAATCAATGTATGTGTATGTATATATACATATATTATGAGTTTGTATGTAAGGATGTGTATGTTCTAGATATAATAAATTGTTCTAATATTACAACTAAATTAAATTAAAAAACAATTTGGTTATGTATCCAAAATAAAATACGTTTATTGAATTTTTATTCTAATTTATTTTTTTTAATTAACAACAGCGTTTATTGTGTATAAAGTAACTTTGTAAATATATAAGGAAGTTTGAAAATGTCCTAACAAGACGAAGCGCGTCACAATATACGCTTTTGTATATTTATAAATAAAGTAGAATTAAAATCCAATAGACGTGTTTTATTTTGGATACATTACTAAATTTAATATAGAATTTTACCAATTGTCTGCATCCCGAATAAATAAATAAATAAAAAAATCATAAATTATTACTTTTAACTTTTTTCTTGATTGAAATTCATTTTAATTGCGTATGTATTTGATGCAACGGCATAATTTACCTACCAGATTATTTTGTGTGTCTTCTTCATTGAGAACTTTAATTTAAAGATGATACTTCTTAAATTAACATATTACAACAGAGATGAAGAACATTTAAGAGAAGGTAATATAGAAGTCTAGGCATCTACAGGGCTTATGACCTGTCAATGGCTGGTTTAAGTGGCCACTTTACACACTGTGTAACATTCACCATTCTGCCTATATTTAAACATCTTTATTCCTTCAATTCTTTCATCTGTTGATGTTTGTGAAGTTAAAGAGCTGAAACCTTTATTTATGCGGGTGAGAATTATTTCACCTACATACTAGGCAACGCCTGAAAATATTATTTTTTCAATTTCTATACTTCTTCATGGTCCAGGTAATTTATCAACAATATTTTGAATTTGTCAAAATTTTTGTAGACAGGACTGTTGTTTGATATGTTAATATAAACAGCTCCCCAGGGAGTTGAATCCAGTCCTTGTCTATATTATTAATTTGGACAAACTCAAAATATTTATGATACTTCTTATTTTCGTACTCACATAAAGAGAAGAGAAATTTCGTCCTATTTTTTTATTTACATATGCAAATCCAAATCTACAATGAGACAATTCCGTGGGCGACAAATACTTGACAGCATTCAAAAAACTCTTTTCGGAAACATTAATGATAGAACTCCATATTTTATTATGCAAAAGAGAAATTTAAATATATACAAATAAATGTTCATTGAACAAGCCTAGAACATAAGATTTATTATTTTTTTATGAAAAAAATATTGCCGTTCTTACAATTTACACAAATAGTTAAATTTTGGGGGCCATTTTCAACGAGTCGTAAATTTATTTATTTTATTTATTTACATACATAAGTTTACTGTACATCTCCTCCCTTTACCCTTCCCTTTTTACCCCGTTCCTCTCTTCATAGTCATTGTATAGTCTGGATATTTATTCAATTTTTATTTCTAAAAAAATATGTACGAGTATGTAGATCAATGTTTTGTTTTATAATGAAAATATTATAATACATTAACTATATGTTCATATACCACTGATTTTGTCAAATTTAATGGTTTGGGTAGGCAGGAAGAAATTGCCTTAAAACAATATGCCCGCCCTTGCACATATGTATGTAAACTGTATATGTACTCGCATATAAAGTGTTTAAATAAATAAATGAACTGCAGCTGAATTATCATATTGTCCGAGCGGTTTGTCCTGTGCAGTCGAGGCTGTTCACAGTACTGCGACAAGACAATATTGTCATAACTATTGTATTGTTCACGTGTAAACGGCCCTTAAGCATTTCATGTGCCAGCAGTTCGTACGAACTATGCCCAGAACTCTCCACTTATACGTTTTGCCCGTGAATATAAGTTGAGCTTTCCCTTTATTGATCCATTTGATTGTAAAAAAATAACATTTAAAATGCGCGTCTTAAGACATACTTTTTTGTCGTATATTTAGTTTCAATAATAATGTCTTATTTTATCGTATTTTATTTTATTTTATTTTATTTTATCTCTAATTCTTAATATTTTGTATATATTTATATTTCGACACTCGACAATGACACTTGCGCAATATTTACACACATGTCCACCTTCATTCCAATATAATACCCACTCACTCACTTACACTCACACAAACACACTAGTATGTATTGTACGCGTATTTAATGTATTTCTGTGGATATCTGTCATTAGTTTAATTCTCTATATATTTTATTTGTTATATTTTAGTTTCATGCATTGCTGTTGATATCCCCAATAAATATATATATATAATATAAAAAAATAAAAAAAAAGAGGAAAAAGAGGAATTGTAAAAGAGAATTAAGAGGGTCCTTGGAAATTAAGGACGGTGAGATAAACTACAAATTTTTAAGAGTTGAAAATAAATATTAACAGGGATACTGCATAAAGTTATTGTTATTTTTTTATTGTTGTATGTCTTTGCTAAATGTATGTTCAATTTGTCCATTTTCTATGTCTGTAATGTCTAATTGGTCTAATTTATAATGTATGTAATGGACAAATTAGACCAATTAGACCGTCTGATATTTTTAATATTCGTAAAATAAAAACCAGTCATCGGAAACATTCAACCATCCCTCCTAAATGTAAAACATTCAACAAGAATTGTAATAGTCGAGATATATTTAACATTCCATATAAGAACTAACAAGCTTACTTCGTCTTTGGCAGGCTCTTCCTTTTTTATAAATATTTTTTTATAATTTCCATTTATGATAATTTAACCTGTACACCGGTTTGTATTCCAAATAAATTAAATGAAATTAAAATACTGATTGTATAAAAAACACAAAAAAAAAATATTTTTGTTAATTTACGATATTTATATTTTTTTTAAACTATACATAATTTCAAAGACTTTCTGTTAGCAATCTAAAAAACATGTAAAGATTTCGTAATTTAAATCAATTATCATATCAAAAAATATAACTTGTAAAGCTTGATATTACCTTACCATTTTATATAAACGTAACGGGTTTTTAAAAATATAAATAAATATAAAAACACGTGATGATAAAAAAAAAAATTAACTTGGTAGATCTAAAGGCACTACTCGTCAGTACTCCGATAGCAGCGTATCTTAACATTTTTGTTTAATTGAAGGTAAGATTATCGGTCTTACGCTGCAGGCGCTAGTCTGGGATCAATGTGATCAGAACGGGATCAATTTCAGTGTAAAATACATTTAAAACCAGTATTTTATATTCATCCTGCCAGCAATCGAACCCATGTTCTCAAGTATGGTAAGCAAACGCCAACCACCAACCACTATACTACTAGGTGGACTTTTTTTTCACTCAATTTCCTTTTTCAGGATTTTTACCTGAGAGTAACCCATTCAAAAACACTCTTCCGGGATTCTGGTCCTATTTCACACACATAAATGTATTCTTCACCCGCCTGTACAAATAATGTAATAACTGAATGTGCATTGGATATAAAAAAAAAAAAAAAACTGTGGATATACTCCAACTCAACATCTTGTTATTTTTACAAGTAAAGATGACGGTGCAAATATGAACCTTCGTATCGCTCAACGTCCATTATTAAATGAAGTCTGTCAGATGGAGATTGAAAAGTAACGAGGAATCCACATTTCTTAGAATCAAAGCCTCGTAAAAATGTTCATGTATGAAAAAGTAGTTTATTTATTATTTTCATTCAATATTACACTTCTATAATTTTTTAAAAACATTTTTTAATGATTTTTTTACACGACTCACCAAACCAATTAATATGGCTTGTCGGTAAAGATCCTTTACATGAAAACATATGATAACACTTTATAGTTGTAAAATAATAATTACTACTAACTTAAATATAAGGAGCGAAAAAAATAATACATAAAATTTATGTTTTCAAATAATATTTAGAAAAATGCAAAAAAAAACAAAAAATAAGTTTATGATATCGCAATTATAAGATAAAAAATAAATACAAAACCGGAATACCATAATTGTGTACATAATTATAAGGCACAAAGCCTTTTTAAAAAAAACATTATATCTCTATATATTTCTATATCTATATCTATATCTATATCTATACCTATATCTATAATCCATATCTTTATCCATATCTGTACCCATACATGCACACATACATATCCATACAGACATATATACACTTATAGAAATATACACATACATATATATGAACATATACATACACATATATAAATATCTATGTCAATATAACATATTTATATTCCTGCCTTATATATATCTATATTTACAAATATTCCATTTTATTAAAATATGAACTCCTGATCGAATAGCCAGTCTCTTATTTTGCCCTTGTCACTTTTGGTAGTGCCATTTCTAAGATTGTTTGGTAACAAATTAAACACAACTGGAACCACATATTTCAGAGTTCTTTTTTTCCATATTTGTTGCTTTTCTTTGGAATCACCAAACCTTCATTTTGTGTGAATCTAGTTTAGGGATTGCACGGCAGAATCGAAGGGATGTCTGAGGGAACAAACTACAAGGGGCGCCCTCGCCGAGAGTACACCGAGGATTTATGTGAAGATATGAGCCGCAAGTCACATGAAGACCAAATGAAGGTCACTCACGACAGACCGGAGTGGCAGAGGAGAAGCAGAGCTTTGCTGTCAACTAATCCAGAGGATTGAAACCAGAAAGAGAGAAAAACTCCCTGTGGTTTGAAATCCAATATTTCTCTAGAAACCTTTACTTATAATATTGTTGAAAAAAAATTCAATACAATAAAGTAATGTAAGTAAATATTAGTATATAACCACTTACCGACTTTTTAGTTTACCGGTTCCGAGACGTGCGCGTCTCTTCGTCAGTATAGTACATGCAAATACTTAAATACACCTCCTTCACCATCACTGTAGTATATATTAAAAATACATAAATCACACGCTGATTTATAGAGATGCAAACACCACCATGTCTAAACATGTACTAAGCTTATTTTTTTTTGTCAACTTATATTGAAGAATTGGTAGGGAGTTGTGATGGAGGGGGGGTAGAGGTGGGGTGGGGTTATCTTAGTTCAAAAAGAGGGCTGTACTGAAAACTTATTTGATTATTGAGGGATTATTGATTATTAAGGGAATATTATTTTTTAATGTGAAAAACCTCCATACTATTTTATTTAAGTCCTTTCTTATTATTTATATGTAAAATTTTTACTCCTTGTGATTTATGTGTTTTTGAAAATACTATATATATACTGCGGTGATGGTCAAGGTGGAGGTGTATTTTAGTATTTGCATGTTGGTAAAGTGAGTGCCCTGACAAAGAGACGGGTACGTCTCGAAACCGGTATACTAAAAAAGTCGGTAAGTGGTTCTATACTAATATTTACTAACATTAGTTAAAATGTTTGACCACAAAGTTAATGCTTTAAACAAAAATAATAAATACAATGACTTAATGTAAATACATTTAATTTTAAAATAAAGATACCAGTCTCGAAGATGTAGCGAAAGCGATCTCTCGTTTTTTTCCAAATGGTAGATTTTTTTATCATTCGTCTTTATTTTTTTAATAAATAAAATACACTTGCGTTTGTCGCGTGAAGTCGTGTATCAGTGCATCAATGAATGCAATAAGTAATAAAAAAATCATACAACTTACCAGAGATACAGCATAATACGGGAAAAGTGCAACTGTTGCAAACAACACTATCCATCGCTTCATTTTGTTAAAATATTGTCCGTTCACCTCACACTGCCAACCGAACAATTCAATTCAACTTAGACATTAAACGCACATTTGGTATTTTTTTTAACCATCAATTCTGAGTACCACAATCATCAAACTCAAATAATATACATAAGATATCTTCGTATGAATTTAAAACAACTTAGATAAAACCATGTAAATCAATTCGTTTCCTACAGTTGATTCGATTAATTTTGTAATTGGATACAAAGACTTGTGTCATTTGATTTAAAACATTATATTCTTAAAACAATTGCTTTGAATTAAGTTATTTTTAATCCGGATATCTTTTTGGTTGTAGAATCAGATTTTTCGTATCTGTCAGAGTTTTTTTTTGTTTTTCGTTTAATTTGTCTCTCACTCGGTCTATGATACTTTCACTCTCGTGCTTTTCACTTTCGGTAAGTTGGGAGGCCAGCAGCTGACTGAGGGGAACCTTTCTTCCAATGTCAGTGACAATGAAAGTGGAACCCCCTCTCGAGTTTCCCAATTCCCCCTCCACTTGTCGCGGACTGTCCTATCCACTCGGACGGTGTGTCGTAAGAGCCGAATACAGAAATTTCACATTTTGATGCAACATTCCAGCGAGGCGAAAAGAAAAAATATTTGTAGCTTACAATTATCACATCTGTGTCAAACAGTTATGTGTGTGAAATAGAACCAGAACCCAGGGCGAGTGTTTTTGACTCGATGGCTTCTCTCAGGTAAAAATCCTGAAAGGGGAAATCGAACGGAGATAAGCCCGCTTTATAGTGTAGTGGCGTATTCTGATACGCGCATGAGGAATTATTATTTATTTACAGACTTGCAACGAAAACTAGAAAGAAAATGTACTTTTTTGCGGACTTATTGCTAACAGCAATATCTCCCAGCCAACCAAAAACCAGACTGGTCAAAAAAATAGTGAGTCAATAATTTGAACTAAATAAATATATTTTAAAAGATTCATACATGAAAAAAAAATCTAAGTAATTAAAAATAACAGCTGTTTTTTAATGGGGAAATAAGGCTTGCACATATTAACTTAAATAAAGGTACATTATGTTATACATATCTAATGATGAGGAACGTGGAATCAGATTATCAGTTTGGAAGGAGAGAGAAAGAGGAAATAAGGAAAGAAAAATAATAAAATATATATTTTGAAAAATAATAAAATACAGGGAGGTCAGGTTTCTAAGGATATGCAGTAATGTTTTAGGCGTTTTTTGGAGGTGGCCAGAGAAGGTGCATTTTTTATATGAAGAGATAGCTCATTCCAAAGTCTAACACCTTGGACAGAAAAGGAATAGCTGAAAAACGATGTGCTATGTCCAGGAATGGAAAGTGTTTTCTCCTGAGAAGAGCGAAGCAAAAGACCATGATCAGAAAGGTAAATGATATTTTTAGGAAGATATTTTTGAGCGCAAGGGTTGTGAAGAATATTATAAAGGAGTGAGAGAGTTTGAAAGTTTAGGCGCTGATAACAGTTTATGAGCGAAAGGGTAATACATGGTCATACTTTTTGAGATTGAAAACAAAGCGGTACGATTCAATATTTATTTTTTTATTATTTATTTATTTGACGGACTTTTGCAGTCCATTCTAACGATGGTAAATACAATTTCTTATAATAAATACAGGCACTAATAAAATAAAATACAACTGAATAAAATTAAAGCTAGGACAAAAAAAAATACTACCTCAAGACAAGAAAGTGATTTTTTAAATCTATAAAAACTTACACCAAAAAATTCCAGATCTTGTCTCGAGTTTACAATACGACACAATCGGGACATTGGTGCAAGCAAGCCATAGTTTGTGCTGTGTTGATCGAGGGAACAGCACATTATTATTTCGCAACCGGCGGATCGGAACATTGAATGCCACTTGTTCCAGTAACGATGGTACATCAATTAAGCCATTCAGCAAATTAAACATAAATATGGAGTCAATGTTATTTCTACGTTTTTGTAGATTTTACTATACAGGTACAATTAAAATAAAATGCCACTAAAAAAATAATGCTTGGACAAAAGAGAAATAACGACCTCGAGACAAGATCTTGTATATTTTAATAATTGTTTAAATCTAGAGAGGTTTAAACCAAAAAAGGCACAATTTTGTCTCGAATTAAAATACGACACAATCGGGAGATTGCGTCATTCTATGAAATATCAAATAATCATGTTGCTCTCGGCGCAAACCAGCATCTAATAAGTCAAATAAATTAGTACACATAATATATTGTAATGATTTAGAAAAAATATAAATCAAATAATTAATTAAACTTCTTGGTTTGGTGCCACTTTTATTTAATTTTGACCAACGAGCGCTTTCGCCTAAGAAGGCATCTTCAGGACTGGTCTGCCTCCTTAGGCGAAAGCGCTCGTTAGTCAAAATCAAATAAACGTGAAACTATATAAAGAAGTTTTATTGATAATTTTATCTTAAACATCAACTATGGAGTTTTATCAAGAAATATCCACAAAAAAATAAATATAATTAATATATTATATAAAAATTGCACCATAAGACTATTAAGACTTTGGTAAATAATTCCTAATATTCTTCTCAAGCACTAACTCTCAAAACTCAGAAGTTCGGTGTTTTGAACTTTAGTAAGGTGCCAAGATTCGCACCCATATAGAAGTACTGGCATTATACAAGAATTGAATAATCGGCATTTCGTGTTGACCGAGCACAGACTAGAGTTCCAGACAACACGTGTCACGTTAAAGGCGAATTGCGAGCTCTTTGTGTATGCTTCCATCCCCAGTTATGTGGACCCCAAGTACTTAAAGCTGTCAACTTTCGCAATCCTCTGTCCATTATTTTAGAGAGAATGATCAGGGTCAGGACTGGATTTGTTTCACATAGTAAGGTGGTTCGATTCTATAACTAACATTGAAGTCCGAGAACGGACGCAGCAACCTCCTATAATGAGCGTCTTGAGGATGCGGTGGTGGACCTGGCTTGGACACGTGCTGCGCATGCCTCAGGAAAACCTTTTTTTTTTTTTTTTTTTATTTGAAAATTTATTTATAAACCCTTACGGATTATTACATTCATATTACATAAAATAATATATACATTTTTAATTTATACTCTGTTGTTCAAGATAATATTTTTTACGTCTTTTGAAAAGTTTGTCTGAGTCTTTTGTTTAGTTTTGTCTGGTAGTTTATTATATAATTTCAGTCCCTGGTTCATTAGTCTTGATTGTCCTTGTCTTGTTTTAGAAAGTTGTATGTGGTATTTGTCTGATATTCTCGTATTATGTCCATGTTGACTACAATTTTTTACTAGTTTTAGTTCTTCGTCTACCCAAAAACCCAAGTTGTCTCTTCTTTAAACCTGCGGACTCGCACTGTCGCGCTTAATCACAAATAACTATCGACGTGCTTAAAAACATGCTAAACATTTAAGCGATCACAATGAACAATAATGAACATGCTTAAGTTATTGCAGTCATAAGTCAACGCGTGTGTAATCTCTAAGTCAACGGTCGTGTCGGTTTTTTTTTGTTTCCTCGAAAATAAATACAGTTCATTGGCAAAAAATCGGCGTTTACTAAAAAAAAAAAACATTATATTGCCAAAATAGTAAGAGTATCTAATACAAAAAAGAATTATAATTACTATGGCGACTGCTTTTCTTGACATTTAGCTAGCTAACCGCCGGCTAAATGCAATAAATAGCATGATAAATAATAAATAAATAAACGAAAATAGCAGTTTTGAAGTATTTTCCATATTTACACCGGTGAAATTCAAATATGTGATTGCGCAGCAGAATTATACGTCACGAAACGTAAATATGTTGACATTTAATATAAGGTGTTCATGGATGTTCCATTGTGATCGTGAATACGATAAACAACCATGTTGAGAAATTATTATCATCTCGCTTACTAGCACGTCGATAGTTGTTTGTGATTGAGCTACTGCAAGGCTATCGATGACGATCTATGGACTTTATTCGGTGGAAGTAAAGGGCGCCGGATTGACGTAGGAGGAGGCGAGAGTGCTGGCTGGCGATAGGGTCTTCTGGATACAACTGGTGATGTCCACTTGCTATACTTAGGAGCGGATGTGGAAAAAAGAAGAAGAAATCATTAATTTTGCGCGGTAATGTTACCACGAGGAATAGACGCAATATTCTGAAATTCAAACATTTAAAAAAAAAATAGAGACCATAAATTTAAGAATAGTCCAGAAACCGCATACGCACATTCAACAGAAGGCGACTAAACTACTCATAAATGAGTAGGTTTACGTTTTGACCCATTAGTTGCTTTGTAGACGTCGCTCGGTATGCAACTCCTGATTTGAATTCAACTATGCCGTCTTGTGTCCTTTCAAAGTGTTGAAATACTGCTAGGATCTTAAAGAAACAGGATGGTATCACATTTCATGTGTAATTAGCAAACGAATGTTTAAGAAACAATTTTTTTTTTTTTTTTTTATATGGGAGTTGCTTTATTATTTACCTTGCTTATAATATACAAGGTTTATATTTCAAAAAGTGGATTTTTCTGCTATTAAATATCTTAAAATTTGTCTAAACTATTGGGATCAGGAGGGATATATTAATGTGGGCTAATCAGGAAAAAGAAACAAATGCATTACTTAAAAATTGAATTATTTTTCCATCAGTCAGATTGTCCAAGAAAACAAAATGGACATTTCGTTTGTGTTGCCAGGGTAGTATATTTTTTTATCCTACTTTGCTCATCTAATGAGAGAAGTAATGAAATTTGGAACTCGGATTAAACAACACCGTGGTGAACATTTGACCGACATTATGTTTAAAACATTTAATATTATTTAACATGATATAAAAATATGTAATATAAAATTTGTTTTATATTGTTCAAGTTCAAAGTTCATTAATTCAATTAAATGACCCTTTACTTTTCTACTCTGTTGTGTCAATTAATGTTTCCGCGTGCACAATAACATTTTAGAGAAATTAACAGATTGCTTTTTTTTACCTTACATTTGTGTTATGATTATTTTTTCTCATCGTGCAACATTACGCGGCGACATCACGAATGCGCGCGGCGAAAATAGGGCATAGTGGGGGGATTATTGGACACATTCCGATGTATTCAAATATGATTCTACGCTCCTTCTGGACTATTCTTAATTCTATGATAGAGACACACTGTTTATCAATCAGATACCATTTCTAAAAAAATAAGGTTGTAATCATTTTCGTCTCAATTTATGTATGTATGTATAATTTACAAAACATGATTTAACATACAGCATACACAATGCAAATGAATATTAATGCAGGAAAGATATATTGTTGTTTATTACTAAATCTACCACATTTACATAAATGCAAATACTTACGTCATTCAATGCACTTGATCTAAAATAATACAAGTCATCATTTCAAGTTCAACTTAAACATTCTACGAATACCGATAAAAATATATTAAATGGATTTAGAATAATTAATTTAATTTTCAAAATCCACATGGATATTTTTTTTTTTTCAGGACTCAGAACTCCTAAAAAACATATACAATAATGCCACCTCTATTGTACAGCTCCATGAACCAAGCGAAAAGTTCCGCATAAGAAGAGGAGTAAGACAGGGTGATACAATATCCCCAAAATTATTTACACTAGCTCTGGAAGATGTCTTCAAAACTCTTGACTGGAACGACAAGGGTATTAACATCAACGGCGAACTTATTAGCAATCTCAGATTCGCAGGTGATATAGTCCTATTTGCTAAAGATGAGAAAGAACTCGAAAACATGATAAACGAAGTTAAAACAGCATCCCTGAAAATAGGCTTGAATATGAATGCTTCAAAAACTAAAGTAATGAGTGATGCAAACCAATCATGTAACATCTTAGTAAATGGAGAAATAATTGAAAATATTGATAGTTATATATACTTAGGACATGAAATAAAGCTCGGCAAAGATAATCGAGAGGTAGAAATAGAAAGAAGGCGAGGTTTATTAGCATGGGCCACCTTTGGTAAGCTCTCATATATCCTAAAATCTCCGAAGTATTCACATTACTTAAAGAAGAAACTTTTTGATGCTTGTGTTCTCCCTGTACTGACATATGGCTGTGAAACTTTTGTGTTCACGAAAAAAATTTACACAAATTATCAGTGACACAGAGAGCCATGGAAAGGAGAATGTTGGGTATTTTGTTGAGAGACAGAAAAACCAATACATGGATTAGAGCGAAAACAAAGGTCACCGATGTGGTCCATTGGGCTGCCAACCAGAAATGGAACTGGGCTGGTCATATAGCCAGAATCACAGACTCTAGATGGACCAAAAAAGTCCTGGAATGGCGACCCAGAACGGGTAGAAGAAGTGTCGGCAGGCCTCAGACAAGGTGGTCTGATGACATAAGACGAGTTGCAGGAAGTGGTTGGATGCGGTTGGCTCAGGATAGGGAAATATGGAGACTAAAGGGGGAGGCCTATGTTCAACATTGGACAAGAGACGGCTGATGATGATGATGATGATGATAAGGATATTGTGGATAAATGTTTTCATACATAAATTTTAAAAAGAACTTCAAAAAAATACGTCGCTAGAAAAACGCAACATGTTTGGCCTTGACAGCTGTGACGTTGAAATTCGTGACAATGTTCTAAACAAATTTGAATGGTAGGAACAAATAAATATGAATCGTGACTTATTAGGAGCGTGGCTAATGGAATGACCGTTTTTGCGGGAATTGAAAATTGTAAATTTAATTATTTTTTTACACCACTAATAATTAGCAAAAAAATGTTTTTTTATTATTCAGTATTTCATAAGACTATTATTAGTTAAAAATATTTTTTAAAAACCTGATATTTTCCTAATTTTGATGGAATTCTATTATATTTTAACACAAGTGGTAAATTAAAAATACGTAATACACATCCACTTATTTATTAGCGCATTTACCTTCTAACTTACCTACCCAAACCGTTTAGTTTGAGAAAATCAGTGGTATAGTCTTAGAGTATTATATGTATTTACTCTAAGGGTATATTGTTGGTACATTATAACATTTTCACTACATAGCAGCCTCCGTGGTGTACTGGTCAAAACGCTTAATTCACGCACGGAAGGTTCCGGGTTCGATTCCCGGTAAGAACACAAAGTTTTTTTTAAGTGATTTTTTTCAAGCCTGGGTGTTCGTTTTGTGATGTAATTCACCACTGTAATTGGGCATCCTAGCCTGTTGTGGTACAAAAATAAAATAAAATAAAATAAAATAAAATAAAATAAAATAAAATAAAATAAAATAAAATAAAATAAAATAAAATAAAATAAAATAAAATAAAATAAAATAAAACAAAATAAAATAAAATAAAATAAAATAAAATAAAATAAAATAAAATAAAATAAAATAAAATAAAATAAAATAAAATAAAATAAAATAAAATAAAATAAAATAAAATAAAATAAAATAAAATAAAATAAAATAAAATAAAGTAAAATAAAGTAAAATAAAATAAAATAAAATAAAATAAAATAAAATACAATAAAATAAAATAAAATAAAATAAAATAAAATAAAATAAAATAAAATAAAATAAAATAAAATAAAATAAAATAAAATAAAATAAAATAAAATAAAATAAAGTAAATTAAAGTAAAATAAAATAAAATAAAATAAAATAAAATAAAATAAAGTAAAATAAAATAAAATAAAATAAAATAAAATAAAAAAATATAAATATATATTAAAAAATACTATTAAATTAAATAATAATAAAAAAAATGAAAAAAAAATAATCATAATAAAATAAAATAAAATAAAATAATATGTAAAAAAATAAAAATAATAATAAAAATAAAAAATATAAAAAAATTAAATTAAATAAAATTAAACAAAATAAAAAAATATATAAAAAAATTTAAAAATTAAATTAAACTAAATTAAAATAAAAAATAAAAACAAAATATTGATTAACATGTATAATTTTTAGGAGATAGAAATTTTCGAAATATCTACTCTATTCTAAAAAAAGAGGAGGAGGTATAGAGGAAAAAAAAAAAAAAGAGGGGGAGAAAGGAAAAACTCAAATATTCAGGAATTGACATTTCATACGTGATTTGAATATCAATAAAAAAGGAGCGTTTCTGAAATTATTTTATTTTAGACACCAGACACCTGCATTATAGCTAAGTACATGAAATAATAAAATGGCTAATCAGTTTAAAAGGTCAGCACATATCGATAGAAGACCTTAACAACTTTCGAACTTTTTGACTTCATAATTGTGTATTACTGTCCCTCAGCTTACCAGTGTCGAATTATGGAGAAAGCATTAAACTGCGAGTCATCAAATAAAGGCTAATATTGAAAGAAATCGTAAAAAGATGGACCTTTTGAATACGTGTCACCATTGGTACAGCGACATGGCTTTTAATGACAAGAATAATTGATTGATGATGAGCATTTACAACGGCAATATTTTATGGTGTGATATTAAAAAAAGACAATATTATGTAGTAATAATTAGACAGAAAAAAGTTATAAAAATATAGACAAAACCATTGGATGGTTACAGTTGAATTTGATTCAGTAATCGCATGAAAGGAGACAATTTTTTTATTAGAGAAATCAAGACTTTTGAGTCAGAACAGAACTTTGGGACAGAACTCAGAAATATAACATTACAGTTGCATTAATGAAATTTTTAAAAAAGATGACTACAGTTCAATTTGAGTTAGTGATCGCGTGAAAGAAGACATCTATTATAAATGAAATGGGACATTGGTTGGCAAACTTAAAAATTCCAGGCAAGGCGGAGTGAAAACCATTATTTGTTTATTTATTTATTTATTATCATTATATTACATACACAAAATTATAATTCATGTAAAGTTGCTTTGACGGTCTAACTAGGGCTATTTACCCCGTTCTAAAACAGTCAAACAAATATAAAAAACAGTAATCAATTTATAGAACAGTTATAAAGATACAGGACAAAGTGAAAAACAAAGTAAAAAATGGAGTAAAAACATGGTAAAAAATGTAGTAAAAACATAGTAAAATTGTAGTAAAAACATAGTAAAATTGTAGTAAAAACATAGTAAAAATGTAGTAAAAACATAGTAAAAAATGTAGTAAAAAAAACGTAGCAAAAAAAATAAATTATTAAAACAAAGTAATAAATGCAGTGAAAACATAAAAACAGAATACATAGTAAGAAACATATTTAAAGTCATAATAAAAAAATGAATGTATGTTGTATAGCAAAAAGCATATTTAAAGAAAGAAAAAAAAAAATTCATTCTATAGTTTTCAGTGTGAAAAAGTAAATTTTGTCTTGGGTTTCTTATGGAGATATTTCATTTTATGAAGGTTTGTATTTCAGAATTATAAGGCGTGAAGTTGACAAATTCAATTATCAACTGATGGGTTTTCCATCTTACCATTTATATTTTTGTTACTATTATGTGTTCAGTATTCATATCGTTGTCGTTTATTGATTAAACTGTATAAATTATAAACGTTCAGGTAGATTAAATAGCAAATGAAGAATAACTAAATAATATTGCTTAAATAAGCATGTTATTGGCCATGAATTTTAGAGGAGAAAGTATTCGAACAAAATTCATAATTCTGGTATAAGGCTCGTATAACATGTGTCATAAATTGATTTGTCACATTGATTCCGTTAATCTAATTGGAAGACTTACATTTTCTGTTTCACACAGGCAACGCGTCAACGAACTATTTAAAACAATCCGCAATACCTAGAATATGCGAGCATTAGGTTTACCGAGGCTTATATTTCTCATGACAATAAATGTAAATGTAAGTCAAAAGTCGTACTGCGAGAAGCAGATATTTATTTCATTGATTTTATTATTATATTTACCCTTTTCAGTTATTATCTTAAGTGTATACATATTTTTTGGTGTATACATGGGTTTCCTAAGCTAACATACAAAGAAATTGACAATATATTATGTACACGCTGTTTGTTTACCCAATAATATATGTTAATAAAATAGTACACTATATTGTGCAAGGTTTGACTCAATGAATATTTTGTCATGTTTATAATGAGAAAAAAGAATTTTACTTTGTAGATAAAATCAAACATAAATGTTAACTTCCCATTGTAATATGCGCCCCGGGGTGCAATTATGAATCTTCTCTATCCCTTGAAGAGGTTGGGTTTACAACCTTCCAGTTCTCATGGCGAAAAAAGAGTTGGATACACTTATAGCTAATTAAATGCTAATTACGAATCAATAAATAACTCAAAAACGACGAAATGCGAATGGCAGTGGTTTAGGCTCTGCGTGGCAGTATTACCTTATAAAACTTTCTACATACCTGATGTAATATGTTTATGGTAATTATTTTGGTCTGATTTACCTTTCTACAAAGTATTACGTTTAATTATTAAGATTAAAGTATGGAGTAAATGAATAAAAAAATAAAAATGTTATTTTAATGAGTATATATATATATACAAAGTTATTTGTTATGGCTCAATATTTAATACTTAAAAACGTGCTATACTGCGCTATAATTGCGTTCGGAATACCAGCCCAGGGGTACAATTATGAATCTTCTCTATCCTTCTTCAATATCTTATATCTTCTTTGTATTTGGGGATATTCGTTTTTTCCATGTGCTAAATTTTTGTTTCAAATATGGCCACATTGATGATTCAACTTTAAAAAATATGAACACGTGAAATCAAACATAATGATTTTCATTTAAAACATTATTGCGACCTTAAACATTACCCAAAACACTAAATTAGGTTTAATTGTCCAAACAGTATTAGTTTTATTTCCGGTTTGAAGCAGTTTTATACACCAGTTGACGTTTAATCATCAATGTGGCCATTATATGAAGCAAAGAGTCATCGCACTAAAAAAATCTTCAAATTAATCAATCTCTGGGGGGGGGGAGATCCAGAATACCACCACTGGGGTGATATTCCAAACGCTCTTCCGGCCATTGAAAAATCTTTAACTCAAGTATTTTGTACTTAAATACGCGAGATAAAAGTGTTTTTAACAATACAATTTGAATGCGAAAACATGTTAAAATAAAAAGTATTAAGAGTAAAATGAAGCCATTCTTTCTTATCTTCCTTTCAGTTACATAAAATATGTCGATATCCAAATAGATACGGTTGAGTAAAAACATTGCTCTTCTTATTGACATTACCATTGGCAGGCTGGTTTTGCAAGCAGGAAGATAAAACAGCTTAAGCCGTCGATGTCTAAGGTATTCATTACGTAAATACAAAAAAACCTACTCTTCATTACACTTAAGTTGATTATGATACCGCGTATCAGTCGAAAAAAATACATTCGCAGTTATCTCTATCATTGCACCGAAAACAGCTATGTACTGCGCATAAATTTGCACAATTAGATTTGCACAATTTTCAATCTCAGAAACTACTCCGAGTAAAACACCGAATTATTATGAATCTAGAAAAAAATGTCATAAAGTCGATGCTTACATAAATAATAAACGACAACTGAAATTGAACATGTTAAATACCTAAGACTAACAATAGACAGACAATTGACATGGACAATTCATATCAACAATTTAATTAGCAAAGTGGCGACATTTTCGAGTTTTTTTTTTAAAAATCAAAAACTTTGTTCCAAAAACAGAAAAAAATCTAATGTATGAAGCCTGTGTAAAAACTAAAATATGTTATACGTAACTACTATGGGGAACAGCATATCAAAATGATATAAACAGACTACAAAGACAACAAAATAAAATATTAAAGTTAGTATTCATATACTAACTTACTACTATACTACTATATACGAAGGTCATCCTTCCCTATCTAACTGCAACTAGAGAACTTTTTAAACAAACTAAGCAATTAAATATAACTGAACTTTTTCAACTAGAATCATTAAAATTTATCCATAAATTAGCCACTTATGTAATTGTAGACGAAGATCTATAACTTGTAAAAAATTGTAGTCAACATGGACATAATACGAGAATATCAGACAAATTTCATACGCAACTTTTTAAAACAAGACAAGGACAATCGAGACTAATAAACCAGGGACTGAAATTTTACAATAAAGTAACATACAAAACTAAACAAAAGTCACAAAAGATGTAAAAAATATTATTTTGAACAACAGAGTATGAATAAAAAATGTTAATATTATTTTTTATAAAATTAATGTAATAATCCGTAAGGGTTAATAAATAAATTTTCAAATATTTTTTTAAAAATTGCACAGGAATAATTATAGCACAAGGAACTGCACAAGATTTTGGACTATTTACTGACCCATGTAATTCGAGCTTAATGCGTATTCCCCTGACCGCAAACTTAGATCCACATTTCAATATTTATGTTGTCGCCACAAAATATTTGACTCCGGTTTCAGTCTGTTTTGAAATAATTGTCGCGTTTTACTTTCACTTATATTTGTGTAGAATATAATTATTATTATTATGGATCATTTTCGGAGTAAGCAAAGGGCGTCTTACGGCGGAATATTTAGGGAACGAAGACATAAATTCATAGGTAATATAAAATATTACGTATAGTTATTTTCAGCAATAGAAGCCAAGCTGTTGTTCTTGGTGGTTTTCGATCTGAGTTTGCTGATATTTCCTCCGGAGTACCCCAGGGTTCACATTTGGGACCATTGTTTTACAATGCGTATCTCTATGATATTTATGTTGTATTTATGAACGCAAGATTTTTGATGTACGCAGATGATAAAAAAATATACTTCAAAGTTAAGAATCCCCTTGACTGTCTTAAACTTCAAGATGATCTAAACCGTTTGACAGAATACTATTTGAAAAATCGTATTAACGTCAATGTATCAAAGTGTTTGCTTATTTCTTTTTCGCGAGGTCGACATCCAATCCCATATCATTATATATTATCAAACCAACCTGTTCAGAGAGTTGATACCGTACGCGATCTGGGTGTTATTCTTGATAGCAAACTTACATTTGAGAATCACTTCGATGACATACTGACCCGTGCACATAGAAACCTTGGTTTTGTACTTCGTACATGTCAGGTATTTAATGATATCGCATGTATTAAAATGGTCTACTTTGCTCATGTTCGCAGTTTGCTCGAGTATGCCTCTTCTGTTTGGTCTCCACAATATGTCACACATAAAGAAAAGTTTGAGAAAATTCAATGGACATTTCTTAGACATCTTAACTGGAGATGCAGGTATACCGATCTCAATTATATGTCTTCCTGCAAAAAACACCACTTGCTTACTTTAGAAGATCGCCGTCTACTGTTGGACATGGGGGTGCTTCATGACATACTCAGTGGACGCTTTGATAGTCCGGCTCTTTTGTCAGAGTTATCATTAAATGTCCCCGGCTACCGCACCCGCCACACGTCGAGCTCTCTATTTCATGTGCCAGCAGTTCGTACGAACTATGCCCAGAACTCTCCACTTATACGTTTTGCTAGTGAATATAATTTGAACTTTCCCCTTATTGATCCATTTGATTGTAAAAAAATAACATTTAAAATGCGCGTCTTAAAACATTCTTTTTTGTCTTATGCTTAGTTTCAATAATAAAGTCTTATTTTATTTTATTAAATTTTATCTCTATTTCTTAATATTTTATATATATTTATATTTTCGATACCTGACACCCTCTTTCCAATATAACACCCACACACCCACCCTCTCACTCACTTACACTCACACAAACACACTAGTATGTATTGTACGTGTATTTAATGTATTTCTGTGGATATCTGTCATTGGTTTTATTCTCTGTATATGTTATTTGTTATATTTGTATTACATGTATTACTGTTGATATCCCCAATAAATAAAATAAAATAAAAATAAAATAAACATATTACAACAGAGATGAAGAACATTTAAGATAAGGTGATATAAAAGTCAAGGGCTTATGACCTGTCATTGGCTGGTTTAAGTGGCCACTTTACACACTGTAACATTTACCATTCTGCCCATATTTGAACATCTACATTCCTTCAACTCTTTCATCTGTTGATGTTTGTAAAGTTAAAGTGTATGTCTTCTTGCTAATACTGATCATCGTGGTTTCGGATGTGACAGGGTTTAAAGAACACCCTGTATATACATGTATTTACGTCAGCATACAAAAGATATAAAAAATATATAATTAATAAACACCAGATCGTTAGCATAAGTAGCCTTTGCAAATAATTCGTTAATCGTTAATCCGAACATCCTAAATTATTTATAAAGAAATGATTTGAATTCACAGAGACTCGAGTTAAAAATGTCGAAAAGAGAGGAACATTCGTTTCCTAGTCTGCGTATACGCGGTATTGGTGAGTGACAAAGATAGTTGGTTTGAGAAGAATGAGGAAGTTCAGCGGTTTTTAAAAAAATATATATTTGTTAATAGACTGTTAAACTAAGTCGATTTTTTTTTTTTAATTTTTATATATCGTATTATCGGCGCTACGATTTTTCAAAGTTTTGTATTTGTGAAATAACTCCGCGTGTAACGTCAGAGGTTCATTTCCGCTTATTCTCATTCAGTTCTTCCCATTGGTCCAGAAGCGACAAGCAGACCGGAAATCTTCCATAGCTCTCAGATCATAGGTTGATTCACATGAACCAGTGACGTCATTTAAAGTAGTGCGTTTTTATCAAAATATTTTTTATTATTTTTTCTGTACATTTTCAAAAAACTTGCAGTACAATTTAATGCTTTAATTTTTACCCCACGTAATAAAACATTTTTTGTCTCGAATTTCCCGTAGGGCTGAAGTTCCTCATTATGTAAGCCTTTTTTACAATTTATGTTTCAGTTATTTTTATTTTTTGTATGTACATTTTCTATTTATTATCCTTGAAAAAACGTTTGAAAACATAAGTTTTCAAACGTTTTTTAATTTCACTAGAAAAAAGTGAAAAACCTACATTTCGTTCTTCCATTTTGTTTTCAGCGCCATCTTTTGATCGTCATTAGAACTTTTATGAAATAATGCCAACGAACACAATAATTATTATGATTCGTCAAATCATCTTCATAATGATAAATTATTCTTGACCTGTATAAAAATTGATGAGATAGTAATATTTATTTTACATCCACGTTTTTTTTATTATTTTTGACAAAGGTAACTAAAAATCATAAGGCACCATTTATAACAATAATTAACCTTTAACATAAACATTTCGGTTACTGGGTTTGGATTTTTTAAAAATAAAACATCGTAAAATTTTCTTTACTAATATACATCTTTATTTTGCGTAAAGCTTTTCTAAGAACTAAAAAGTACCCTAATTAACTAGTTTAATAAAATTGACTAGTGGTTTGTATTTCAACAAAATCTACTGGCAAAATTTTGGCATAATATTATACTGTATATTACAAAATTAAAAATATAACAAATTTTTATATACGTTTTTTAAAACGATGTATACCGTGCCCCGCCTTAGCATTTTCTTGAATTTTAAACTATTGAACTTCACAAGGAAACAAAAAAAAAACAAATTAATTAATAAAACAGTACTCAATAAAAAACCAATCAGCATAATATTGTATCACAGACACTCATATTTTTATCAAATAAATAAATAATATAGGAATAAATTGATAAACGATTTAAACAAAAATAATTATTTATAACATTTGTGTTCACAGTTTTATAATGTTTAAGAATACAGTCAACCATATTTTGAGTGTTTCCAAATATTTGTAGACAAGGCTGAATTTCCCTCCCTAGATTGAAATTAATTGTAACAGTGAGGGAAAACATTTGGAGACTATGTAATTCTAAGCACTTAAATCTAATTGGGTAGTTTAAGTGACATTCACCATTCTGCCTATATTTAAATATACACATCTCTTCATTTCTTCCGTATATTGACTTTTATGAAGTGAAAGAGCTAAAACCTTTATTTTTGTAGTTGATTATATTATTATATATAACACAGCAAAAAAACTGTACATTGATAATTTGACTCTGGATGTAAATAAACGAAAATTAAATGTGATCTTGAATATATTTTACAGGTATACAAGATTAAATGTGTTATTTATAATATTTTATTTTCAATATCTACACATATTTACAAATAATTTACCTACGAATATTTTAGAAGACTTCTTTTAAAAAACATTTTATATACATAAGACAATATATTTTTATGAATGGATCTAGTTATGTATTATAACGATAAAATATACGTCTGTATAGGGCACCTTTAGAATATTCTCTGAGATTATGCCAGACTATGTCTGAGTGCAGGAGGAGTAGATCTTCACTGATGGCAGTCTCTTGACCGATAAAGAAGGTGCAGCATTTGTACCTTTCGATGTCGTGAGAGAGTTGCCGTCGAGAAAGTTGAAACTCGACAGTTTCTGCTCTGTGTTTCAGGCGGAACTCTTTGCGATCAGAGAAGGTCTGATCTACGTTTTGAAGAAACTACCGATCGAGTGGAAAAAAATAACGATCTTGACAGACTGCAATTCAGGCGTCCATGCAATAACCGACTGAAATTTGTCTAAACCAATTGTAATGGACATTAAAACAGATATCCAGAAGCTACGATGTAGACAACAAGGCGTGGAGGCTAAAGCTAAGAAGACTGCTCCCGATTCTGCCGATTTCCTGCTCAGTTTTGCCAAAAGGAAAATAAGAAGTAGGACCCTTTAATTCTGGAATGACCGTCATTTGTATGAAACCAACGGACAAATTACCAAAATGTTTTTCCCGAAGATTTACCATGCCTTTGATTTCAGGAGAATACAGAAAGTCGGCTTTTTTTTTCAAACACTCATGGGTCACAGTGGGTTCATTAGCTACCTGCTTCGCTTCAAGATCTCCAAGATCGACAGCTGTCCATGTGATGATGCAACACCTCAAGATGTCCCTCACCTGTTGATGCGTTGCATCTTATCTAGCTTTCAGAGACATCTGCTAGAGGCGCGATGCAGAAGTATGGGTGATGATACTTCATAAAGAACTCACACGAGAGGTAGTATCTTACTTGGTCAAGGGACATTGGTAAAATAAACCAAAAAAGGACACAAAATGCTAAACACTCTTCTAGTGGAACGGAAGGCCTGTTGATGGTTGTCAACAGGCCGGCGTCTTCAGAAGAGTTTTAGGTGGTTTTTTACTTACAACAGCAAATGCTGATAAGTTCTTGATTGACCCACTATGGAATATTTCTTCTGATGCTAATTCTGAAAGAGAAAATACAAGCTTCTTAAAAGCAGCAAAAATCAAATTTAAGAAATATAAACGTTGTACAAAGGTAAATTAAAAATGGAACGATATAATCTACTATCGGTGGTTCGAGTACTAAAAAAATGTAGCATATTAACAAAAACAATTGGTACCAAAGTATTATATAAAACGGGAATACGTATAAAAATATTAATAAAAAAAAAATTATTTTTTTTTAAAGAAAATAAATATTTGCGTTTTTATGATTTACCCAAATATTTAATTTTGAGGGCCATTTTCAACGAGTTGTAAATAACTCACTATTAGAAAATGGAATCAAATTCGGGTAGAGTGGGATTCGAACCACGGACCTTTGGTCTGTGAGTCCGAGACACAAGCCACGGGACCACAACCCGATATATATATTTTATTTATTTATTTATTCACACTCTTTATCAAAATACAATTCTATATTCCCTTTGCCCAGCTAACAAGGGTACATACCCCGTTCCAAGCTAGGCAATTACATTTTTATATATTATAACAGTTAACAAATTAATATAGAGCACAGACAAACAAAATATAAACTTATTCGGATACACATTTTGATTCATATACATACAGACATACACATATATACACACATGTATATATAAATATACACATATATACACATGTACATACACACACACGTACATACACCCATGCGCATACACATACATACATTCATAAAAACATAGACAATTTATTAAGGCGAAACTTCATGGTTGTATATATCAATCAGTATTTTAATTTTATCAAAATTCTAAATTTATTTATTGAATTTATTTTTATTTTATTAATCTTTGTTTATTTTGGGAATTAATTATTTAATCAAACACTGAATTGAGTTCCATTCAATTAAAAAATGAGGAACTTCAACCCTACGGGAAATTGGATTCAATAAATGTTTTCTTGCGCGAGGTAAAAATTGGAGCATTAAATTACGGCAAAATTTCCTGAAAATATACGATAAAAATAAAAATGGACTACTTTGAATGACGTCACTGGTTCATATGAATCTACCCATGAGAGCTTTGGAAGATTTCCGGTTTGCTTGCCATGGATGGACCATGGGAAGAACTGAATGAAAATAAGCGAAAAAGAACCTTTGACGTCACACGCGGAGTCATTTCAGAAATACAAAACTTTAAAAATAATACCATATATAAAACTGAAAAAAAAAGTTTTGCTTAGTTTAATAGTCTATTTACAAATAAAAAATTTAAAAATCACTGAACTTCGGACATGTACTAGAGCAAAAGAATTCGTTTAAAAATGTCGTATAAAGAAGATAATCATTAAGAAATGCATGCATCATAAAAAGAGAGATTTACTATTCAAAATGTACATGCTTGTTCCTATTTAGCAGATTGTAGTTCCCGAAAAATCTGGTATTGTATAGTATTTATTAAAAATTTTATATACATAAAAGGGCCGGCATATTACCTTAAGGCAGTTTCTTCCTACCTACCCAATCCGTCCAGTTCAAGAAAATAAGAAGGAAATGGACATGTTCTAGATGTTATTTTTTAATTTTTTTTTATTTAACTTTTTGTACATAATGTTATTTGTACATTGGCGGGCTTATTGCCAAATGGCAATTTCTTCCAACCAACCAATAAAATAAAAGTTTTATTTTTATAATTCAAGTTACAGAACATATTCAATAGAAAAAAAATATATTTAAAAGTTAAAAATATATAAAAATAGAAATAAACGTATTTGTTTATAAATTACCTTAAATCAAAACTATTACTCAATGGGAAAAAGGAAAAAAGAGGAAAGAGGAAAAAGGAAAGGAGGTATTAATACAAAATTTGAGAAAAAATAAATTCAAAATCTACACTTTACTATGAAGAGAGGATCCCTCCTCTCGGATGGGAAGGAAAGAATAAGGAGAAAGGAAAAACTTTTACATTTAGGAAGTTACATTTAAATATTGATTGATGTTGTGATAGAGGTTGAAAAGCTCTCTCAGATAAACAGGCGAAGTAGAATTATTAAAAATATTATGAAGAATGGACATAATGTAAATGTTTTTCTATGCCTGATACTAATATATTATTTTTAAAATAACACATTTTGTGATCGACGCGACGCGGCCCCTTTCACATGCAGTATGAGAGTGGTAAGAGTATAAAACAATATTCTCGCCAGTGCACATAATATCGTACAAAAAATCAAAAATGCAGTCTATCAATAAATATATATACCATTATTAATTACCCAAATTAACTATATATCACTGTTCATCTAGGTGTTATGATACACCCTTATTTTAGTACGGACGTTTATCACTTTATCGTTAGCTGAGCGGGGTGGAGTTGGTCTTCATAAGGTGCATGAACTTGCTATAATGTTGTGGATGAAGGGAAGATAACTTGCTACCCTTGTATAAATTCCAGGAAGGTTTGGTCTGGCACATCCTCTACCCCACGAAACGACCCCTAAAATATGAAATAAGTAAAGTAAATATAAATGTCACAAAACACAATTTTTTTATTTTTATATCCTAATAATTCACCAAAAAAACTGTTTTTTCTTTGCAATGACGTTACCCAGAAAACCTAATATTTTAAATTAAACAATTACCTATAATTTCCATTGTTCCATGAGCTCCTTCCAATACCAGAGGTCCTCCACTGTCACCCTAAAAATTAATTGACATATTTTTAAAAATCAAAATAAATTAATCGCATAATTTACACAGACCTCGTCACGTTAAATCGTTGTTTCTTTTGACGAAAATATTTATTTAAGAAAGAAAATAAATTTGATTTTTAAAAAGCTGTTTTTAAGACATATATGAACGTAGTTATGCAGAAAGCAGCACTTTTATGAAAATAGAGAATAATCAAATCTGCACAACATAATGTTTTTAACTTTGATAAATTTATTTATTTATTTATACGCCAAATAAGAATTTTAAGGGGCATATTTATTAAAAATTATTATAAATGCTACAATGCTATAATGGACTTGCAGGGAGTGGAAGGGGGAGAGAGGTGTTTATAATTGAAATTGATTCAGCGATCGTATAAAAGAAGACAACTTGTTATAAAAGTTATCAAGACTGGTATGTTTGTTGGCAGACCTGAGAATTCTGGGCATAGGGGAATGAAAACCATAGTTAGTTCTATGGTTATTGGTATGAAAGAGTAAGTTTTGTCTGAGGTTTCTAGTTGGGATATTTAATTTAACTGAGCTCAGTGGTTCAGACGCATCGAAGAGTGAGTTGAGAATTTAAAATAGGACTAGACAAATGATAAACAATAAAAATATTTTTTTTTTTAAATATTACAAACAAAAATCTAATTATGTATTTGACCAGTTTTAATGATTTTGAAAGTACCGTAAGATTTTTCTAGTGTTGTGGGTGTTTTCCGCAAATTAAGAAATGCCGGTTTTTGTGATTGACACTATTTTCAGAAGGAGATAATTACATTTTTTTGTACGAAAGCTGTCCGGCTGTTTTTAGCAAAACATACATAGCATTGACCTTACTGCACCCGATAACACCAAAATATCATTTTTTCAAAATTGTGGACTGGCTGCTTTCTGCATAACCACGTTCATATAATATTAGGTTCAGACACGGAATAAATTGATTTGATAATACTTTTTAGGGGTTTTTTTTACCTGACAAGCATCGACACCCCCTTTTGTTAATCCAGCACAGATTATTTCACCTGAAACTTTTTTAGCGGGATAACCAGAATTTTTGCACTTGGATTTAGACCAAATCTGCACCAGGGCCTGAAAAATACACAAATTAAAAAAAAGTATTCTTGAAATTAATGTTTCCTGAAGTTATTCCAAACTAAAGAATTAGGAATTATCACATACTACGAATACCGATTAAATATATGTAATATGTAGGAAAAATAGTGATGATGGAAAAATGTTTTTTTCATTATTTTTAAATAAAATTGCTAAAAAATACGCCTCCACAAAAACGCGATAAGATTGGCCTAGACAATCGAGACGTCAAGATTCGTGAATTATTCGATGGTCTATTTGAACGGTCACAAACGACGCTAAACGATTCACTGAATCGTGGCCTATTAGGCTCGTGGTCAATGCAATGAAGCGTTTTCTCGGGAATTTACACTTGTAAATTTAAAAAAAATCATTATGCTACTTTTATAAGTACATTATGTACATTTTTTAAAAATTTACTTGACAGTATTTCAAAGGTCTTTACTAATTAATGACTTCAAAAAAACGTAAAATTCACATATTGTTAATACAAAAGATAATTAATACAAGGGAGAAGGTATAAAGTTATGCTGTGTATTCGATGGTATTCTTACTATTGTTATCGTGTAATAAGTTACATTTCTTCTTATTTACTATTTTTTTCATTATAATTATTATGGCTTGATACGGATAAAGCCTAAAAAGCGATAAAAGGTTAGTGAAAATAAATATTATTATTATTGTTATGGATAACTTCAATAGCGCCATTTTCGTAATATAATACCTCAAAGGCGCTTTACAAAGTGATTAGATAAAGAAATAAATTTAATTCTAACTTTTTAATTTAAAACCTCGAAAACCTTAATTTTATTGCAAAAGACCAACATGGATTTCAAAAAAGAAAGGGTACCTCCACAGCAATGACATCAGTTTGCAACTTTATACAAACCAAAATTGATAAAGGAAATACAGTGACTGCGCTCATACTTGACTTCAAGAAGGCATTTGACACAGTCCACATAGATACCCTTCTAGATAAACTACAACATACAGGAGTTAAGGGACAAGCTCTCAAAATATTTAAAAACTATCTACAAGGTAGAAAACAGTTTACGAACATTGAAGAACACAAAGTGAAATAACAACAATGCAATTCGGAGTACCTCAGGGATCAATATTAGGACCATTGTTTTATATAATATACATTAACGACATAATACACAGTGACATAACGGGAAAAAAAACAATCTATGCGGACGACTTATGAATTTTATATGAAAACAAAAATGACATTGAAACGACTAAAACCATCAACAATGACGTGCGAAAACTATTAGAATGGCCAAAAAAAACTTCTTAACACTAAATGCCAAGAAATGCGATATAATACATTTCGAAACACAAAAGAAGAACCATAACATGAACATAAAAATAAACAATGAAACTCTTAAAGAACTAGAACATGTGACTTACCTAGGACTCACAATGGACGGACAATTAAAATGGACAAAACACATAGACGGACTCACTAAAGTAATGGTATCACTACATAGCCTCTTCTACAAAATTAAAGATTTTATACCAAGAAAGGAAAAAATTATGATGTACGAAGCCTATGTCAAAAGTAAATTGAGTTACATGATCGCCTTCTGGGGAACTGGCAACAAGACAGACATAACAAGAATACAAAGTCAACAAAATAAAACTCTTAAACTAACATACAACCTACCCTACCTGACCTCTACGACTGAACTGTACAAAAGAACACACCAGTTTGACATAAACTACTTGACTAAAATTGTGCACAAAATAACACTGGGAAACATACAAGACGACGAAATAATATTAGTCGAAAATGCTGACATATACAAATATAACACCAGACAACAACAACACTATCATATTGAAAAAGCAAAGACAAACACAGGTCGGTCAAAAATACTACATAATGGACTTAAACACTACAACGACCTACCTTACTACTTGAAAACTTTTACTGGAGACAAATTTAAAATCAATCTGAAAAAGCACATGATGACTGAACTAACTAGACTAGATGAGACATAAAATGACTAGACAATATTAAATTTCTAATGTAACCCTAACGGGTTTTTTAAAATTGTAAATAAATAAATATATAAAAAAAAGAGATATAATGTACTTTGTCACCGCCATATGCTAAGAATTTATGATTTAGAGAACAAGTGGCTTTTAAGTTTCTTCCGAAACATCACTTCACTCTCGCAGTTTCGAACCTATGCAGGGAGAGCATTCTATGCCGTAGGGCCTGCGACCGCAAATGCGCGTTCGCCGAATTTAGTGCGCTGTTTCCGTAGAGGTATAATAACTTTTCCTTTCAACGTAGATGTAGCTGATCTAAGCGTAAGACGTTTGTCTGCTAGTTCATCTGGAATGCAGAGTTCCCTTAGATATTCTGGAGCAGGGTTGTGCAGTGACTTATACATAAGCCAACAGAGTTTGTATTCCAAACTGTGGAAAACGTAGCCAGAGCAATTCCCAAAGTAGTGGAGTGGTATAACTAAACTTAGATATTCCAAAAAAAGCCTCGCTGCGGCATTCAATACAGACTGTAGGCGAGTCATTTTATTCATAGGTAGACCTGCGTAGATACCATTGCAATAATCGACTCTAGACCCTACAAACGCATTTATTAATTGACGGGTGGCATCAACTGGCAAATCTTTGCGTGTGCATTTAATATGTCTCAGCTGGTAAAATCATGAACTTATCGTTCTACTAATTTGAGCGTCAAGAGAAATAGGTATACTGTACAAAATGAAACAAAATTCAAAATGAATATAAAAAAAATAAAATAAAATAGAGTTATACTCGTAGATGTACATGACAGGTAAAGACTTCAAATCTGTTTGCTCAAATAATTTATTTATTTAAATATACAAAATTTAATACAATCAACAATTGTGATATTACGATATAAATAAACGTAATTGTATGTCAGAGGTTTGAATCGCATATGATACATTTCAAAATAAACAATTATCTTTGGGGTGCGTAATAGGGTGGTTAAAAATTAAACAGTTATTCTCCCGAAACAACTGAAATAGTTTCAAAAAAAAATTTAACCATTTAATTTATTTAAACCGGTTTAATTTATTGATGAGAAACTATTGCAGCCGCTGTTTGTGCCAGATTTTTCAACCAACGCTTCTTTTAACTGTTTTTTTTTTTAAGAAATCGTTTTACGAAACAGTTAATACCTTTCTCCTGCTGTCTCAAAAACATCCGCGCGTTACAGTGTTGTTGTAGTCATTACACATGCAAAAAATTAGAGATTTTGAATAACTCGTAATACTTATAGGCAATTGCTTCAAATATTTATAGTTGAAGTCAGAAGTGATAATATTTTTCATCTAATTGGTAAAAACAGGAAAAACTCCATAAGCTCGCAGCGCGGTCGAAAGAACTGCCTCCGACAGAAGCCAAAGAGCTACTAACTGGCATGTGGGAGAAACACTAGAAACTTTACTATTCGCGCGTGTGACGTCTGAAATTGTCTCTCTTGCTCTTTAACTTTAATATCTCCATAATTTATTATATTTATGTAGATATTAAAGTTATTTTAATTTTTGATTTGACAGACCTTTGCAGTGCATTTTAACGACGGTAAAAACAATTTCTTATAATAAATACAGGCACTAATAAAATAAAAAAATAAAATACAACTAAACAAAATTAAACCTAAGACGAAAAAAATAATACTATCTCAAGACAAGATCCGGTCTATCTTAGTGAATTTTTAAATCTATAAAGACTTACACCAAAAAAGTCCAGATCTTGTCTCGAGTTTACAATACGACACAATCGGGACATTGGTGCATGCAAGCCATAGTTTGTGCTGTGTTGATCTGTGTTGATGATGTTTATAACAATTATTAGACGCAATGTGTACTAGCTACACGTCACTTTTGTGAAACGGTAACTACAAACGCCCATCTAGGGATTAATGGAACCCATTTAAGTTGTTTTTGTTTGATAAACTACTTTGCCACTCGTGATAAAGAATACCTACCTGTCGTGGAACATCGGAGGGAGGATCCCTTTCTGCAGTTTTGCCCCATCCCGCAACTATGGCTGTTCTACCGGTATATTCAGCGTCCCCTAAAACATAAATGCGACTTAATAAAAACCCATATATTTACACGGGGTAAAAAATAAACTTATTTAGAATAAAATAAAATGTAAAATATTTTTTTCTGGTCGTAAATGGTTCATATCGATACGTATACCTTAAGAGGATGAGCGGTCTGCCTTTTATTCACTAGTTCCTCAACACAAAGACAACTTAAACAAATACAAACTAACACCATTTTCGGACAAAAGGATTTTAAGTATTATTCAATTAAAATCTATAACCTACTTCCACTATCTATTTATTTTGTTCATAAACGCCCAAAAGGCATTTACAAAAAATATAAATGAAATACATGCTACCATACTAAATAATAAACGCAGAATATACAGAAAAAATACGAGAAATTAGTTAAAAAGGATTTAATAAAAAGTTTTACAATGTAAAAAAAAAACAATAAAAACAAAGATATGCAGGAGAAAACAGTAAGCATATAAACAAAAAATGCAAAGATATAAGCTTATGAAATAAATTATGTAAAGCAAACAATAAATAAAGTGTTACGGTAAGCAAGAAAGATATTTTAAAGTTAAATTAATAAACAAGCAAGCATATATTATCACAAAAAAATAAGAAATAAAATTATGTATATATGAAATGCGTATTTGCCAATACTACAATGCAATTTGATATAATAGTAAAAAATAAAAAACAAGGATAAGGTAATAAAAATAAAGTAAAGTAAGTATTTTTTTAATTTATGGAATTGAATTGTCAATAATAGTTTATATATATTAAAACAATAGTAAAACAATATTATTACAATTTCAATATTTAAACAATTAGTAACGAGAAAATGTTCAAAAAGGCTATAAAAAATGGAAAGTGGAGCTAGGTAGAAGTAAAATGAATTGTCTCATACGCCCAAACCAATATTGAATCAACTGCTCCACAGATGTATAGCGCATGTTATGTTTTTGTTCTTTCGTTGTGCGTTTTTAAATATAAATAACATAGATGTACATAAAAGAATTATAAACATAAATACGCAGTGCTTAAAATTGCCTGAGCATTTTGTTAATTGTCTCTGTTCATTTAGTTATTCTTTTTTTTTTATTCTCAAATGTAAAAATATGTTTAAAAAGTTTATTGTAACGTGTCTTCGGCACGGGTAACTCCAGTGAGGTCACATAATTTTTATTTTTAATTATAGTTTATAAAATAAATAATATGAATAAATAAATACTAAAGTATTCCCGTATTTTCGGTACAGCGATGATTTTTGTAGAAACCATATAAACGAGTAAATATCCACCCTTATTGTGGCCTTACAGTTCGTTTTTTTTTTGTGATAAATCGTCTTTTGTGGGAGCCAAGATCATCCAAAAGCCCTTTAAAACACCTAGATTTATCCATCGTCTTGGACGTACGGAATACAAATATGATTGAAGATATATATGAATGTCAATTTGTATCGACGAATATCTTCAAATCGTATGTTTTCTAGTGTGTATCTTTGTTGAATTACCTTATTTGATAAAATAAAATAATATGATAGCTTAATTGAAGTAAATTCAATTCACTTTCAAATTTATTTATTTATTTATTTAACTTTTTGTACATAATGTTATTTGTACATTGGCGGGCTTATTGCCAAATGGCAATTTCTTCCAACCAACCAATAAAATAAAAGTTTTATTTTTATAATTCAAGTTACAGAACATATTCAATAGAAAAAAATAAAAAATATTAAAAAGTGAAAAATATATAAAAATAGAAATAAACGTATTTGTTTATAAATTACCTTAAATCAAAACTATTACTCAATGGGGAAAAAGCGGAAAGAGGAAAAAGGAAAGGAGGAGAGGTTAAGGAAGAGAAAGGAGATGTTTCTTCAGACGTGATTTAAACAGAGATAATGTAGTAACATCTTTGATGGTGGATGGGAGATGATTCCACAGTCGAGCCGCATGGACACTATATGAGTTAGAGAAGAAAGAGGAATTGTGTATGGGTATTAAGAGAGTGCCTTGAGAATGAGAACGAAGAGGTAAACCATGAACTGATAAGCGTTGAAATTTTTCACACAGGTATATAGGAGCGTTAGGACTATGAAGTACATTGAACAGAAGTGAGAGGGAGTGATAGTCTCTCCGCTGTCTAATTTTGAGCCATTTCAGTTGCCTACGATAATCAGAAATGTGGTCATATTTCCTAAGACCAAAAATGTATCTTATGCATGTATTCTGAAGTCGTTCAAGTTTATCAAATCCAGTTTTAGAAAATCTATCAATTGATATCAAAACAAAAAACACATCACTATAAGTGCGCGAAAGCTTTACACAGTGATATTGACTATATGAAAGCAAATAATTCCAAATAAAACAATTCTTCACTATTAACCAACATTAATTTTAAAAATTGACTAAAAAGTTAACTTTGAACATAAACAAAGAAATGATAACTGTTTTTGAAAAAAAAAAACAAAGCATGCCGACAGTAAAAACATAATCTTACTTCAATATGCTAAAGGCGGCCTCCGTGGTGTAGTGGTCAAGACGCTTGACTCACGCACGGGAGGTTCCGGGTTCGATTCCCGGTGAGAACACAAAAATTAAAATGTGATTTTTATCAAGCCTGGGTGCTCTGTGATGTAATTCATTACTGTAATTAGGCCTCCTGCCTGTTGTGGTGCAAAAAAAAATGTAAAATGTAAATCAATAAGTAGGTACCTAAATTTTGTAAAAGAGGTCTATGACTTGAACCATCCAGGCACTCTGTAGCTGCAGGACCTGAGCCCCGATTATATACGCTATTTTCATCGGCACATATCGAGACAGTTATATAAAGTGTAATAATGACAGTTATTTTTTTTTAAATTTTTTTTTTATATTTTATTCAGAAAACATACAGTCATACAAAATAAGTACTAAAAACAACATTTTTTTAACATAAAAAGAGCAATTAAGTTTTCATAAATTAAAAAGATATAAACATTAAATGTGACAAAAAATAAAAAATAAATAAGAGTTTTAAGTGAGAAAATAATAATTGTTGACATTTGCGTTTTCCATGGAGGTAATAAATTAAAATAAATAAAAATACCGAATGTGCACTCCGAGCCATCCACGCACACACATGAACGCACATATAATTACAAACATATACATTACATGCGGCACATATACATAGCATAAACCACTCAAGATGTACATTCAGCAACTATCCCAAATAATCGACCCCATGAAGAAATTGTCTGTACAAATGCAACGTGCAGTTAAAAATGTCTACATCAATACTGAGTCCGTTATAATTTCTACAGGTACGTCTAATGAATGAATTCGAGGTATAATTGTTTTTACAAGTTGGTACATAAAAAAGGGAATTTAATCTAGTATAGCGAAGAGGACAACGGAAGCCAATATTTTGTAAAAGATACGGCGAATCAACTATGTTATTGAGAATTTTGAAAAGAAAAATTAAATCATATCTAAGGCGCCTTTTTTGTAGTGATTCTATATTAAAATTGATCAAAGATGCGCCGTAATCATTTTCAATGTTACCAAACCATACCATAAACATTATAAAATAAAATCGACGTTTATATACGAAAATAATTACATCTTCATCAGTGAACTGTAACTGAACATATTTAGAAAAAAAAGTGTAAATATTACATTTTTTGTTCAGAAAGCTTACTTTGTCGATAAAATTGCTGAGAAATATAAACTTCCTATTTAAATACGGGTCCTGTTGTAATCTAGCCCCTATTTCAGTGGACGAATTTTGTTTTCTAAAAAGTATTTCCAAAATAGTCTGATTTCTTTTATCTAACTTCTATCTGTTATTTAAATCGATTATACTTGGATACGAGGAACTAGAATGTCTGTCCATGAGCTCTGTAGCTGCAAGGCGTGTTAGGAATCTTATTGTACAGCGCCCTTGAGATGATTTTGATTTTCACTAACATAGCACTATATAAATTATCTAACTATACGGGGTGTTCTTTAAACCCTGTCACATCCGAAACCACGATGATCAGTATGGGCAAGAAGACATATTGGCATACTTTAAAAAATATTTAGAATGAAGAAAATTTGTAAAAATAAAATATTAAAAAGAACAAATGGTCGCTTACTTCTGCAAAGGAGAAGTGAGGGGAGCGCGGCCGCGCAGTTAACGGTGTGTCAGACTCCCCCCTCCCCCCTCCTCGTTTCTCCCCGTAAGAAGTTAGCAACCATTTGTTTTTTTTTTAAATATTTTATTTTGAAAATTTTTATTCGTTCTAAAATTATAATTTATTTTAATGTGCCAATATGTCTTCTTGCTCATACTGATCATCGTGGTTTTGGATGTGATAGGGTTTAAAGAACACCCTGTATAATATCACAACCCCAGAAATACCCTGTCATAAGTCTAAATTTTGCTGTTTTCAGATGTGAATGCGGTCTAACTTAATCTTTATTAGGAGAACACTTACGTATCTCTACGATTTTTTGAGAGAGATATGCCACAAACTTCAGTATTTAAAAAAAATAATTGAGTGTTATATCAAGAAGAACACAGCAGTAATTATTATGCGACATAAATTTAACAGTCAAATGAGCAAATCCTACAAAAAATATTATAATATCAATAGCTATGCATTCAGTTAAGCTAGGCTTTCCTAGGACAGCGGTGCCCGTATTTTAACGGCCGTTAAGAACGGTGATGCGGTGGATAGCCGTCGTAACGTCGACTAGAGAGTGGTTTCCTAGGAAAATGGTGTTAAATGGTGTTGATAACACCGTTTTCCTAGGAAACCACACTCTAGTCACCGTTACGACGGTTATCCACCGCATCACCGTTCACTACGGCCGTTAAAATACGGGCACCGCTGTCCTAGGAAACCCTAGCTTAAGGAGCATTATTAAAATTTAAAAATAATGTAATAAGTATATAACCACTTACTGACTTTTTATGTCTACCGGTTTCAAGACGTACCCGTCTCTTTGTCAGGGCACTCACTACACCAACATGCAAATACTAAAATACACATTTACCTTTACCATCACCGTAGTATATAAAGTATTTATGAAAAAACACTTCAATTATATGCAGAGTTAAAGGGGAAGTAAAAACCACCGGGTTCGAACATCCACTAAAATAGGTTCATTTTATTTAGTGGTGAGTTGGAGAACGGGCAAGGTAGGGGGTTGGGAAGGGGAAGCGCTAAGAGGTTGAAAGTTACACGATTAGTAAATTTTTAAATCAAAAAGTTGGCTTTATTGAAACGACATTTGATTATTTATTAGGGGAATATTATTTTTCAAATATTTTTTAATGTGAAAGACCTCCATCTTATTAATGTAAGTCCCTTTTTATTATTGGAATGTGAAATTTTGACTCTTGTATCCTGAGATAAAATTTTTCAAAAATGTTGTAATAATATTTTCTAACATTAGTAAAAATGTTTGACCGCAAAATTAATGGTTTAAAAATAAATAAAATTAACAAGATTGTCAGGTTTCTTGCAAAATGGCCAATTTAAACATACAACGGTGAACTTTTAAGAGTGCAATATATATAAACAAACCTCTAGCTGGCAGACATATGGGCTTGACGAGGCTGGAAAACTGGACCCCATGCTGGAACTCCAGGACTGCGATATCATTATGGAAGCCATCGATCTGGAAGTTCGGGTGAGGGAAAGCGTTGGAGAATCTCAGACCCTTTCCTGTGGCATGGGCCTCAGACATGGCGTGGACTCCCAACCACCCTCTGAGCTCGACAATATTGACGCTGAAAAATATTGCATTTTTATTTATTTTATTTGTTTATTTATATATACGGCCCATGGGCAATTTTAAGGACATATTTATGTATGGAAAATTATTGTAAAAGAAAATAGAAAGACACAATGGTATATAGTAGACTTGGTGGGAGTGGAAGCGGGAGAGAGGTGTTTATACTTTTTTTTTTTTATTAAATTGAAAACATACTATACATAATTATAAACAATATTCCCAAGGAGTTTTTTTAAAAAAAACTCATTTAGGGACATACAGATAACAAATTTATTTAAAGACGTTTTTATATTTTAAACTATAATATTATTTACAAAAGCAGAAAAATTAAAATTATGATATACTATAAATTAAAAAGGGTATGAAAAATACTTGAAAATAACAAAATAAACGGAAAACTAGGCATGGAAATAAATTCAAAATAATGTTTACATTATGCAATCTGGGAAAGAAAAATGGAAAAAGTTTTAAAAATGTATGTATATATACATACTGAACTAGTACAAAATAAAATCTTTTTTTTTAATTAACAAAATATGCGCACACCCAATACAGGTTATTTTTTTTTATATCAAAAACGTATTGAAATTATGTATACAAGCTAAAAAAAGTATAAAAAAAACACAAATAACATTTAAATAGTATTAAAAATTACATATACAAGCAAAAACGGTTAAATATTAAAAGATATATGTTCAAGATGCGCATTTTCTGGATAAACTAACATTATTTATTCAAAGTACTTCTGGAAAAAATAATTCTTCAATTCGCACGTCCTGTTTCTATATTTTGAAATTGGTACTTTAAATTTTTGTGGCAATTTATTTAATTCCTTGAAACCTATGTATTGTAAAGATCTTGTAGTCGATTCAGTGATCGTATAATATCAATATTAATATATAAGAAATATATATTCAAATGTAGAAAGAATGCGTAAAGAAATTGGCTTGCTCACAGTCAAGCAACAAATTAAATATAATGTAGCAATTTTTATGCATACAATAATTAAGGGGATGAATAAAATAAAAACAATATTAAAATTTAACCAACAATGTCAAACATAAGAAACAAGCGGTAAAAAAAGATAGGATTACCAATGAGGAGAAAAACAGAATCTTAAAACTCATTGTACAAGGGATTGAAGCTGTTCAATGAGTTACCTGAAGAAATAAAGGAAATAGAAAAAATTCAAATATTTCAAATTAATTTGAAAAAATATGTTATAGAGAAATTTAGATAAAAAAATTGTAATAGTATTAAAAGTTTATATTAGTTCTTAGAACTTACTTAATAAAGCATAGATAAGTCAATAAAATAAACAAAAGAAGAAAGCTTGTTATCAAAGAAATCAAGACTTGTATGTTTGTTGGCAGACCTAAGAACTTTGGGCATAGGGGAATGAAAACCATGGTTAGTTCTATGGTTATCGGTATGAAAGAGTTAGTTTTGTCTGAGGTTTCTAGTTAGGATATTTAATTTCATTGAAAATTATCAAATAACCATTGCTCTTTTTTTTATTAAAAATAATTGTGTTTACCTAATACTTATAACGCTAAAAATAATATACAATGTACATCGGAACAACAAATCAATTGAAATATTTACCTTTTATAAAAATAAACAATTGAGTACTACCTATATCCAAATATTTTAATTGTAGGGACTTTTTAAATAACTATCTATTAAAAAATGGAAAACAAATTGTGGTAGAACAGGAATCTTATATTTTAATTACGGTTTACTTATAAATAACTTTTACTTGTACCTATATAAGTTAAATATACTCGTAAAAGGCTGTTTTTTATGTGGGTCTGTGTGATACAACGTCATATCTCTCCTTCAACCAAAGACGTAATAGATACTTTTTTTTAATAAAACAATTACTTATAATCATTTTATTTAACTATGACTGAAACATTGGAAAAACAAATTAATATTATGAAACAAGTTACGAATTACAATATATATTTTATTTGTCGTACCCTTCTACGCAATGTGCAGCTGAAAGAATGTGCCTCGGAGAGATTAGAGTTGAGCCACAGTGCGAACGTCCATTTTTTGTTATAGCCACAAGCCAAGGGGCAGAGCCTCGAGACAATTCCGAGCCACCGACCACTCGAGCCCGCTTCGAGCCCCCACCACTGCAACCTGAAAAATATAAACGGATTAATTTTCAATTTCAATAATATTTATTAATATAATATATGAGGGTACTACTTGCAAACCCGGCAAAATCCAAAATCTGAAAAAAGTGAGATATTAATTGAAACTTATTCTGAATACAATTTTTTACAATAATCATAACATTGTCTTACATGTAGAAAGAAATTTGTTCATAGTCGTACATGTAGAAAGGAAAAAAAGGTCGGTAAATTTAGGTTGATATAAAAATAACACGAAGGTAAACATAATATCATGAGAATAATATGTTAAAAAAGAAAGAGAATTTTTTAACGAAAAAATCCCCCAGAGACGTGAATAATGACAATATTCAAAATAATATTGTTGACAAGGGCGCTGTACAATTAATAAATATCCCAGTACGTCTTGCAGCTACAGAGCGCATGGACGGTTGGGATTCTAGTTCCTCGTTTTCAATTAAGATCAATCAAAAATTATAACAGATAGGACCTAGATTACAGGACGTCTTTCAGCTACAGAGCGCATAGACAGTTAGAAATTTAGCCCCCATTTACACATTTTAAAAATTGACAAATAAATTTAGTGTAATAAAAAAAAATATATATATAAATAATAAAAAGGAGTAAGATTACAACACGCCTTGCAGCTACTAAGCGCATAGACGATTGGAATTCTAGACCCCGTTTACAAAATTTAGGTATTTTAAAATTGATATATTAAAGCTAGATAACCAATCATCGTGCAGCTACAAAGCGCATGGACGAGAGGAATTCCAGCAAAGTTAAAACAATATCAATAAATTTATAAAAAATAGAGTATAGTAGTAAATTGGTCAAGTGTTCATGCCAAGAAGTAAGCAATAAAAAACTAAATAAATCAAACACTGTTTCAACTCCATGGTTAACAAAGGGAGATAGATGTCCGAAGAGAAGCGTTTGTAGACAGTAGGTAGATACCGTCGCCATGTGGCCCGCTGGCTGGTAGATAGTTTCTGAAAACGCACGTGTGTAGTACTATTATGCCTTTTGTTACAATGACTTGGTGTCCATTTTGGTCTGTATTATTTCGTTTTATGAGACGCAACATTCCTGTTCAAAGTTCAACATAGAGATAGCCTTTCCCACAGGTATAACCATTAGCAGGTTGATCATGTATATTGGAATGTGTTGATGCTGTCTAAGGTAACTATCCGGAACATGAAAGGTAATGCGCCCCATAATTTCAGGGGTGTCAATAATACCACGCAACAATCGAAAAAAAACGCATAGTTAAATACACATTCATTGGGAAAGCTTAAAAACTGGCTCAGAGTAAATTTGCTAAATTCATGAGGCTGTGAAAGTGAAGTGATGTTTTGGAAAAAACTTAAAACCCACTTGTTCTCTAAATCATTTGAATAAATCCGTGGCATGTGACAACAAAATAAATTGTTTTAATTAAATTACAAATTAAAAAGCTTCAATTAAATTAATTTAACAATAGAATCACTATGTAAAGCGCCCCTGAGGTATTTTATCACGAAAATGGCGCTCTATAAGTTATCCATAATAATAATAATATTTTATTTTATTTTTACATTTAACGTAAACTGTACTTTTTTTTTCTCTTTTGGGCTATAACTGTTTTTTTATTTCTTCAATATTATTTTTATTTATGGGAAACATATTCGAAAACCATATTTGCCGCAACAAATCGGTTTCTTAGAACAGGCATTTGCCCATATGGGAACCGATTGCAACATTAGGCATACTAATATTTCTAGCTGGCCAACCCTTCATATACTGAGCCTACTCCTAGTACAAGCAGAATTTACCTCCCATCGACGGGTGATACAAATGTCGATGGGAGGAGTGCTCTCCCGAAACTGTAGTAGTGGTCTTGTAAAATAATAAAAATTGTGTAACACTAATAACAAAGTTTTATTTTCATAATAATTTATAATAAAGTGCTATGAAGTGAATGCCGATTCAATTAGCATAAAAACGTAAATATTAACTAATTCAAATAGGTAAAACGAATCTAAGAAATTTCAATCCATTATAATTTTACCGTGCTTTTTAGATTAAGATGATATGTGTGGCTATTCTCCGTCGGATATCACGCGGTTAATTTGTTTTTTTGGAAATTCTTGTAACAGACGGTAGAAAATGGTTATCATCATATATCGGCGGCCTCCGTGGTGTAGTGGTCAAGACGCTTGACTCACGCACGGAAGGTTCCGGGTTCGATTCCCGGTGAGAACACAAAAATTGAAATGTGATTTTTCTCAAGCCTGGGTGCTCTGTGATGTAATTAGGCCTCCTGGCCTGTTGTGGTGCAAAAAAAAAAAAAAAGTAAAATGTTGTGTCAATCAATATTTCTGCGTGCACAATCATTTTATAGAAGAGTGAGATTCGAACCTCGGACCTATGTCCACAACACTAACACAAAACTGCGAAGATCCATGTTTGACAGGCGCTTCGGCGCAGTTGGTTAAATGGCGAACTGTAAAACTGGTGTCGAGGGTTCGATTCCCGTCATACTAATAATAAATTCCTATAATACATTTTTTTAACGGTCACTCTTTCGTATAGAGTTGACTTCCTAATAAATAAAATTAATTTTCCAATAGTTTCATAAATAATTCAAAATCATCAATCAACTTAAAATAAGTAATATTGAATATTCAAATTACAATGACATGGTTTCTTATCATTAAAATAATACTTAAAAAACTTTTAGACGATTTTCTTTGTTTTAATAGCTAACCATGCTATGACTCTGCTGTTCTATAAATTTATTTATTTTATAAATGAATTTCTATAAATACGAAACACTTTTTTTTATAATTATATGAACGCCTCTCTGCACACAACTCGTGCCGAGGCACTGTATTTACATTTTTTTTTCACGTGTCAAGTAATATTAATACCTAAATAATATGAATAAATATTAAATGATTAATAAATACATCTTTCGAAAGAAAAACAACCAAAAACATAGCGGGAAAGTAAATAATATGAGTACACTACGTAGGTTAGTATTGTGCGACATCGAGATATTGTTTAAATAAAAAATCAGACAAATCTCAATATCCATGACAAATCTAAATATCCATGACAAATCAAAATATCCATGAAATATCTAAATATCCATTACAAATCTAAATATATTTATGACAACTCTAAATATCAAGGGTGAAAAAAAGGTCGAAAAAAAGTTTTGAAAAACATGGTTTAAACTGACTGTCCTATAAAAGTCCTCTGATAAGGCTCTTTACGGCAAATTTACTTATTTTTTTACTTGCTAAGATTAGTTGTTTTTAGGTCATATTTCTAATGTCAACTCCGAAAGTTTAAGTTAGTTTATTATTTGTATTTAATGCATAAACTTTTTGGTATTTTTTAACAATGTTTGATTATGTCCAAATGTTGCAGACTGGCTGGATTTCCTCCCTAGGGAGTTGTTCATATTTAAATTTATTTCAACAGAGAGGGAAATTTTTTGAGAAGGGGATATGGAAGTCTAGGCATTTACAGGGCTTATGACCTGTCATTGGCTCGTTTAAGTGGCCACTTTACACACTGTGTAACATTCACCATTCTGCCCATGTTTGAACATCCACATTTCCTCAAATCTTCCATCTGTTGACTTTTGTGAAGTAAAAGAGCTGAAACCTTTATCACGTGGGTGAGATATTTTATATTTTTTTTAGTATTTTTTAGCCTAATGTTAGTAAATACTATTATTATTATAGATGACTTATAAAGCAACATTTTCGTTATGTACCTAATATACCTCAAAACGGCTTTACAAAGTGAGTCTAGAAATTAATTTATGGTATTTTAACTTTTACAATTTGTAATTTAAGACAAACAATTTAATATTGGTGTATGACCATTTTCCAGCTTTTAGTCGTCTAACGAAATCTGGTCAAAACTTTACATTAATAACGGATTAAAATAAAATAACGCGCGGTATTTTGATATTCATAAACCCTTAAAAAGCCGTTGTCAAATAATTAATGAAAAATAATTTAAATATCGCCCACTTTTTATCATTTAAATCAATCAATCAGGTGCTTTTTAACATTCTTACCTTTACAACCCCTCTCTGATTATTAAAAATCATACACACGACTGTTCCTGTCATAGCGTTTAAGAAAATCATTGCGTACTTTCTCAGAGACTGTTTTTTTACATTTACCAGTTTTCGACAAAATGGCGGATCTGAATAAAATTTTGACAATTTTCGACAAAATATCGGTTTTGTCACGGGAATACACGACGTACGCGAATACGTGCCGATTCTCACGAAGATAATCAATAAATACTATATTGTGTACATTTGTATCCTAGGCACTGTGTTATATTATATAACGCAGTGATGTTTAAGAATTCAGTCACTATCGTTATTTGTTCATAATGCCGGGGTACACTGTGACCCTCGCGTCATTTGAAGGTTAGGTTACCCGCATTCGCCTTCGAATACGAAGGCGATTGAATACAAGACAAGTGTTAAAACAATACAAATCTAGGCTAAGTTTTGTTCCGATAGGACTTAAATCACTTTACAATCGAGTTCAGAACCACACCAAGTGTTACAAGGTTAACGCATGCGCACAGATTTATGGAAAACGTACGCGCACTGAACGCACCTACAAAGAAAATCATATTATTTACTTTAATTACAGAGTCCTTAGGCCTAAAAGGCATTTTGTGTAATCAAAATTTTTTTTGAGTTTGTCAAAATGTGTGTAGACTAGGACTGTATTTAAATTATTAAGATTAATATATCAACGCTGGAAAGGAAAAAATTATAAAGCGATACGTAGCCATATTTTTTTATTTCTTTATTTAACGTGTTAGACATAACTTATTTTATTTTATTTTATTAACCCCTAAGCGTTCTGTAGTTAGGGGTTGCAGAACATGAATCCTAGAGACTGTATGTAAACGTTTATTTTTCTTATAAAAACATTTTTTGTAATTTTTTGTAAAATGTAAATTGATGCTATATATCTAATTGTACACGCGCTCTGTAGTTGCAAGATGTTTGGTAATCTAGCTCCTATAATTGGAAACAGAGAACTAAAATCCTACCCGCTAATGCGCTCTGTAGCTGCAAAACGTGTTGAGATGTTAATTGTACTGCGCTTTTGAGGTAATTTTCTCAAAAACAGTGCTTTAAAAATTATGCACAGTAAATCAATTTAATCATTTATTTTATTTGTTTATTTATACAACATACAGATAAAAAAAATAACGTATCCCAAACTCTGTGAGGCCATGAGCCCTCTGTTGAGTTGAGATACAACATAATGGAAAGTGAAAGCATGTACATTATTAAATAATAGCAATAATAAAAGTTAATAAAAAAATATATAATTCAATAAACATCTGGAAAACACGATTAATAGTATGCAATATCTCTCAGCAGTCGCCTGCATTAGTCTCTTCCCTTGAACAAAATACAAACTTGTACACTCTTTCTGAAAATGGCTTTCATTTGGGAGAACTTAATATGTACATCCGGGACATTAAACAGTCTTGAGAAATTCCTCAGAGCAAAAGTCGTACGTGTTTTGGTATTAAATAATTCAAATTACAGGTAAACCTCGTACGAGCATTCTGCTGGGATCTACTTTTGTAACCGAATGACCAGAAATATGACTAACACTCTTTTTTTTTTAAAGTCTCATGTCCAGTACCTTCACGAATTGGAACATTGTCTCAGATAAATAATTCATTTTAGCGTATTGCTAATACCGCTTATGAATATGTGAATTTAGTCAAACGATTTCAGGATGATAAAGCTACCTCATTGCAAATAAAAAATAATTATTAACACCTACGTGTCTTAAATAATGAAAACAATATCTACAATATAAACAACCGCTAAATAATACATTCAATATCTCGCATAAGAAAAAACGACAATGTATCGGGTTTATGTAAACGTAGCATTGAAATATATTTATTTAAATAATGTTAGCATTCAAAATGTCATTTGGTATGGCCATTTTGACAACATTGGCATTAAAAAATGAGATAAACCCAGAGAAATGCAAATAATTTATTTGCGATTGAAGCAAGTAATATTGACACACTTTATAATATGATGTAATGGACGAACTTGAACTCAGCCTTGCCATTTTTAATTTTAAAGGTCAGGATAATGATTCTACTGTAATTTTAAGAAACGACTGATATATCCATCTTTTTTTTTTAAATTTTAAACTTGTTTATTTTTCCATACATATATTATTTACATAAAAATATAACAACAAAAATACATCTTAAAATTAAGCATGAATTGGAAAAAAATGCCCACAAAGACTACAGCGTCTGAGCGTAGAGAAGAAAAGAAAAGAAAAGAAAAGAAAAGAAAAGAAAAGAAAAGAAAAGAAAAGAAAAGAAAAGAAAAGAAAAGAAAAGAAAAGAAAAGAAAAGAAAAGAAAAGAAAAGAAAAGAAAAGAAAAGAAAAGAAAAGAAAAGAAAAGAAAAGAAAAGAAAAGAAAAGAAAAATAAAAGAAAAACCAAATTAACACATGCTGAAATTACGAAAATATTATTTATTATGCATTTATTTTTTATTATTATTTTTTTTTTAAAGAATTCGTCTATCTCTATCATATCTTATTTACTAGTATATTTTAAAGATTTACAAAATTGGAACTTTGATTTGTTTATTACTTTTGAAATGTACAAATTGAAATATATTTTGTGTACTCTGTACCTCTCTAGCTCATATGCTTGGAGAGAGACTTACACTGTTGTATTCTAAGGGGAATAATAAATCAGCGCGTTTGCCTACCATGCAAGAGGTCTCGAGTTCGATTCCCGACATGGTTGGTTTGAAATATTTATTTAAAAGGGTGTTTTCACACTGGAATATTTCATAGTCCATGGACTGGTACCTGAAGCGTAAGACTGATCATCTTACCTTCATGTTACAAAAAAATAATCAAGATACGCTGCGATTGGTTTACCAATGCACCATTAGGTGCCTAAAGGGATTGATGATGATGACGAATATTTATCTAGAGAAACCCTTTAGCGATCCAAATCCAATTTTTATTTGGTTTTTAGTTTAACAATAAAGTGTAACGGACTGTTTCGGTTTGCACTTGCAATTCTCGACCCGAGTACCTACAGCCCGTTATATTGATGTAAACTGTAGCTAACTTCGTGGTGAAAAATTATATGGTTTTATGAATGGTTTATTAAATGGTTTTTCTCTATTAGTCATTATTCCATGTCCGCTCCCTAGTTGGAGCATATGGTGTCCACAAAGATTCTCCAAGCATCTCTGTCCAGTACCTGTGCATCCTCCCAAGTCAGGTCGTAGTTCTGACGACATGAACAGTCATTTTATTATTTTTGTAATGTTTTATTTTTTTTACGAATGGAATAATACGGAGTGGCTTTTTGAAGGTACGCTTTTTTTCTTATGTTTTAGCATTGTATTTAGTAAGAGTATTGAAAACTATAATTATTTGCCTATTTGTAAATATTGTATTTTTTGTAATAACAGCTGTTGTTTTCTTTTTAAAATAAAAAATACAAACAGAATCCTAGACGAGTGTTTTTGACTCGATGGCTACTCTAATGTAAAAATCCTATAAAAGGAAATCAACGGCATGTTATTGTTTATAACATTTTAAATTACTAACGTTATTATTAATTACAGAGCCCAGTTTTATCTGCCATCTTCGTACGTACGGTATACAAATACGATACGTCATTTTGAAAAACAGAAAATACAATAACAATTCAGTTTTGGGGTGTGGAAAACGGGAAGACGAAACCTCGATTTTAATTAGGCATTATGCATTTCCTCTTAAGGATTTAAAATAGTGAATAAATTTGATGTTTTTTTAGTATTGCTACAACTACTACTATTTCTACCATTGCACTATTTCCCCGTAGGGGTAGGCAGAGAGGATGGATAGCACACGCGTCTATTCTGGCATACATTCCTAGCTCCTTCCGTATTCATACATCTTGTCATACATGCCCCTCGATTCGGTCTGCTTTTAACATGACCAGACTTAAGATTTCGGTTTATCTGATCATGCCACGTATTTCTTTGTCGTCCTCGTCTCACGTTACCGTTCATTCTCGGTATATTTACCTGTTTTACCATTCTCTTGTCATCATTTAGTTGTACATGACCGAACCATCTCGGAGACCTTTTCTTATCAATTATACCTGACTCACATTTACACTCTCGCCTAATTTCATCATTAATAACCCTGTCATACATTGATATCCCTCATATTCATCTAAGAAATCGCATTTCAACCGCGTTCACTCTGTTTTTATCGTTATTCTGCCAGATTCATATCATCCTTACACACATCGTCGTCCATCTTTCAAAAAGGCTCGTTTTTTGTCGAGATTGAGTTATGAATATTTTGATAAAAATTAAGTTACATTTATGGAATATTTTTTTTAAATTATTTATTGAAAAAAACAACAGCCATTACAACAAAAAAATAATATTTACAAATAAACTAAAATTATAGCCCAATTATAGTTTTCTAAATACAATGTCAAAAAAGAAGAAAAAAAGCGTACATTGAAATAGCCACTCCGCATTATTCCACACGTAAAAAATAAATAAAATATTACAATAATAAAAAAAATTAAAGAAAAAGTTTTTTGTTTTAGCTGGAAGGAGCTATCAGTTCTCTCTTCTTTCTTCTTTCGAAAAAGAGAAAATAATAACACCATTAAAGTGAACAAAAAATAAAATGTTAGGTAGGTACAGTTAGATTAAATTATAATTATTATTTTTAATTAAGGTTCTAGCATTTTCTTTAAATTTGTTTAAAGTGAGAAGAAGTATTGTCAAAAAAATGTTTTTTCTATGTGCGGTCCCAACTGAGTTTCTAATAACTCCTGGGAGTATAATATGTAATTTTTGTATTATATGTTTTATTAATAATAAAAATAAAAATTCTTGAAATATATTTGGAATATTGAGGAGACCAGACAATGGAACAATATTCAAGGATATTGCGTACATGTGCAAAATATAGTGTTTTTAATGTCTGTGGATTGTTAAAAGGCTTACAGACTCTTATTATAAAGCCCAATGTTTTGTAAGCTTTGCTTACTGTCTTCTTTATATGGTCTTCATATGTCAATTTTTTATCCAAATATAGTCCAAAGTCACGAATACAGTATATTTCAGTAATTTTGCATGCATTTATAAGGTAAAAGGATGGTATTATTATCTTATGTCTGGTAAAGGTCACTTTGTAGCATTTGGAGACATTTAAATAAAGGAAATTATCATTGCAATATTTAACGACCCCATCTAGGTCTCTTTGAAGGTTATTAATATCTTCTAAGGATTTAATTTTAGTAAAAATTTTCATATTGTCGGGCATTTTCATAAATGGGCATCATACCGTCTTAAAATAATTTAAATAACCCAGAAAAATACACCAAAAATATTCCAAACAAATTCCTTAAAGATCGTCTCATAAAGAAACAAATTCGAGATATGCCTTTTTGAAAGATGGACGACGACATAAGTATTGGGACTAAAACTTGGTATTGCCTTATACTTTAATTTCTCGTGTAATACGGAATATTATACTTAATTATTTACGGTCCAAAGAACCTTTTACAAAAATAATCACAGCAGTGAGCAAATTACTATATAATATGAAATATTATATTTGACATAATCATTAAAACTTTACAGCCCCTCTGTTTAACACGTGTAGGTATCAAGGTACACAAAGGGACCAAGGGAAAAACTGATATCTTTGGAAACTTTTTTTGTATTTTTAAGGGGAGGATTTTGCAATTATTCTTGCCCCAGATTTTTGAAAATCAATATTTGGGTTAGTAGGATTAACCCGAACATTTTACTTTTAGGGACATTTTTGACAAGTTATAAATTATTCACTACAAGAATATGTGAATCAAGTTGGGTTAGCGAGGGGTTTGAACCTCAGATCTCTGACATGATATTCCGCGACATAAGCCATGGTACCGCAACCCTATTTATTATATTATATAATTTAAATGATCATTTAAGCCTCTCTTCTTCAAATAATTCATTTATAAACTGGGTCAAAAATATAAATGTCAACGTTTTCTTTTCCAGGTAAACTTTTTATTTGCATTCGTATTTATTCTTAATTAAATTATCTAACTATAATTTAATAATTTTTGGTCTGCATCTTTTTTTTAAATTTTTATATTTTATATTTTCCACTTAAATAAACAGAATATAATTTTAAATTTTTATTCTGTGTTTTTAATGTATTCATAAATGCACCTACGCCATAAATTTCATAATGGATTCTAGATTTAGTATACCTACGCACGGGCCATGCCCATGTGGGATTATTTCGTTTTTTTTATAAATAAAGCGATACTCGTATATTATCTAATAAAAAATGTAACAAATATAAACAGCAAAATATGTAAGTAAATAAAATAAAATAATTAATATTTAAAAAAGAGTTTCCCGCACTCACAACACCGACGCCGCCGCCGAATTAAAATTTAAGGATCTCCTCGAAAGGACAAAAATTAAACGGTGTTATTCTATGATTATTCAATAATCTCCCGTAAGCCATTATAGCATGGAGATCATTACATGAAAAAAAAAAGAACTGAAAAAATACAAATTTGGAACATATGGTAAATATAAATTATTAAATGTATACGTCTCAAACCTAAGGGGACAGGCGTCACAGCTATTGAAACGCCATTTCGCTCTATTGCATAGAACAAAAGGGTAGTAAATTTTTGGTTTTTCAACAAACGTGAAACAGATGATTTCGATTGGCACTTATGATTCTCAACCTGAGTCTTACGGCTCAATGTTTTGCTGTAAAACTATAGCTAACTTTGTGATTGATAATCCTAAAATGATTTTTGTCCGTATGGGCGACTCTACAGCTGTGGTACATTATTACTCTGAGTCTAAAACAAACTTGTTTAAAAAAATCTTTCCTACCACAAAAATTAATACAACTCATTAAAAGGGGAAATTAAGAGGTCAAATAAATAAGTAGAAATGTACCAAGTATTAATAATATATAACTAATATAATTATAATTGTCGAAAGAGTCAAAATTATCAGTTCACAACGGAGTCCTGGTCCGGACCCTGATGTATGGGAGTGAAGTACGGACTTGGAAAAACAGGGGTGAAAGTAGGCTGAATGCTATCGAAATGCTATCTCTCAGGCAAATGTGTGGTAAAACTATGTACGATAGATGCACAAATGTTGAGATCCGTACATTATGTAAGGCTGAGACAAGCATTATCGACAAAATCAAGAAAAGAGCTCTGCGGTGGTTTGGACATGTAGAATGAATGGACAGCGAAAGAACGACTAAGAATATTTACAATGCAAATGTTGATGGATGCAGAAATAGAGGAAGACCGAAAAAGACATGGCATGACCAAATCCAACAAATACTTGAAGATGGACATGTCAAAAGTCGGAATAATCGGCGCGCGTGCACGAGAAGATGTATGAATGCAGAGGAAGCGAGATCTGTATGCAAAGATAGAGTGATATGGCGTTCTATCCTCTCTGCCTGCCCTTACAAGGAAACGCCGTGATGGTTGTTGTTGTTATTGTTGTTGTAATTATAATATGTAACTTTAAATACAACTAATAAACCCTGTTCTGCGGAACTAGAGCTAAAAAATATCAATTATGACTTACCACATTTAAGAGGATCAAAAGATCTTCTAGAATCGTCGAAAAACGACGGTGCAGCAATAACACTTCCAAAACTCGATAGCAACCAAACACAAATAACCACAATCCTGGATATTCCGCACGATTTTCCAAGAAATTTATCCGAACACTTTCCGGGTGAAAATTTTATAATCTCCTCAGCATTGTTGGGTGAATCATTGTTAAAAATCTGTGGCACATCCAGCCGATGACATTCGCCTAGTAACCTTGACACTTGATTGTCAACGCATGGTTGTTTGTTGACATTCAGGCAACATGATTTTTGACAGCCCGCTGAAACGCGTGCGTCGTTTTTATCTCCGCAAAACAAATGACGGCTAGTATTTTCAAATCCTTTAATCACACCCATTGCGAAACAGTCACTGTTAATTTTAATTTTAAAAATCACTTTTAATTTGGTTAAAACAATTTATTCTTAATGTTTCACTATTCACAATATGATATTGAATTTTTAAATGCCTCGCTTGTTCCCTTTTGAGCGTTTCTAGCTCTTTTTTTCGTTTGTAATTAGAACTGCAAGACTTTTTTGAACGGTTTTTGTTTTTGGCGCTAGAAGGCACGTTTTCCTTTTGTTTTAACAGTAAGAAAATGGCGTGTTTTCAGCCTTATCGTTTCCCGCCACTTGTGATGGATTGCCAACAAGACCGTCGCGATACGCCACGACAGGACCGCCGACAATCGACAAGTGGTTGGTCGCGTAATAAAGAAAAGCTTTTTTATATGTGACAAGAGATAAAGCCGAGGACGAGCGGGGGAAACTGATGCAACGAGACCACATCTGCAGCGTGCATCCCTTTCACACGCCCCCGTGGTCCTACGCCTCGCGGGAAAGAGAAACTCGCACAATGCACGCAGCGATTTCGGTTATGTAAATAGTGCAATAATTATACTTGAAAAGTGATGGACGTTCGTCCCATTTTCGAATTCGCGAGTTCTTGTGTTGATGAAATTTACATAATTGCAATATATTCCTTGCACTGCACTTGTCATTCGGCTGATTAATTACTTGCCATATATTTAAAAGTACCTACTCGTCGTTATTGACTAATAGTCATGTAAATATTTCGACAATATTATGAATCCAAATTATGAAATTGGGACTATGTAACTAAAAATAACATTTATTCCAAAAATAAATTCCCAGCTAAAGAGTAGCTTCTCAGAATCGGAAGAAGTCAGCTGGATGAGGTTCTAAGAATAAGAATTTAATGCTGCCTTCAATCTTCAATATTCAATGTCTATTATGCATTCATTTGATTTATACATTATTTTTATATCTGTAATTTTCTTAACTTAGGTTTTTAGTTTTTTTTATAGTTATTTAGTTTTTGGAATTCGAACTGTTAGTTGCCAATTTTTAAAAAATATTTGTTAAATTTCATTTTATTTTATTTACTTTTTTGTCATATATTCTTTTATATCTTAAATAATTTTCTTTATTTTATAATTTTTTTAAATTTTTAAACTTGTTCATAAATGTTTTTTGTACTTTATTTTTGTTATTTCTTTAATTTTATTACAATGTAGTACTATAATTGTTATTATAATATATTATAGTATATATGTACATATATTATAAATATAACTTTAGAACAGGTATTTTTGTATCTAGTAAAGCTGCTATGATTATTTGCTTGCAATTTAGTTCGATTTTTTATTATTTTGTTTTATTTTGTATTGCATGTATTTACTTTTATTTTTTTGCAAATAAACGCCGTATTTCGGCACTGAACTTCAAAGTATATTTTCATGATTCAAATCGAAACTTATTAATAATTGTTTGATAAATCGTTACAGATTTTCAAATTGCAACTTATTTACTGAACATAATATTTATTTATTTCGTACACTATCTGTGTCCAGGTGGGTGAAGAATACAGCATGCTTATTCCGTCAGAATTTTGTTTCGTAAGTTCGTTTGTTCGTTTGTCATATATCCATCTCACTCTAACGCAATCAAAATCGCATTTCGCTCTCGCTCCCTTTCATACGATGTGAATGAATTTACGAAACGAATTAGTAACAGAATTAGGCCACAATAGGTAAATATCACATACTACGATTACCGTTGAAAATATATGAAATAAATTTAGAATAGTTATTCCCACGTATCTAATATATTTAGTGTAGGGTATTGTTCCTATAGAACAAACCTTTTGAACTTTTTCAAAGATGGTGAATGGTAATTATATTTATTCATGCATTTCATATACAATTTTTTTATCACTTTGCCTAGCTGTGTGAAACAGTACTTATGATTTTCTTGTTGTTTTACTGTAGAATGTTTTATTATTTAAACTTTCTACTGAATATGCTGTATAATTTTTAGGTTATTTTTTAAAATTCAAATCTTGTATAATTTTTGGTGTGATTTTTTTTTTTTTTTTTTTAAATCTTGTTTTAAATATTCATGTTTTAAAAAAAAAAAATTTAAGCCAAATATGTTAATATTATAAATATTTGTAAAAGGCAGATTTGCCGTTTATGTTAATAAAATAAAATAAATAAGTATTTTTTTTTTCAAAATCAATATGGAGAAATATTTTCATAAATAAATTTAAAAAAGAACTTTAAAAAACATACGTTGCTAGAAAAACGCAACATGTTTGGCCTTGACAGTTGTGACGTCGAGATTCGTGATAATGTTCTAAACAAATTTAAATGGCAGGAACAAATAAACATGAATCGCGACTTATTAGGGGCGTGGCTAATGGAATGACTGTTTTTGCGGGAATTCAAAGTTAAACATTTAAAATAGCAAAAAATAATTAGCAAAAAAAAAAGTTTTTTTCTGGACAGTATTTCACAGACCTTTATTACTTTAAAAATGTAATAAAAAAACCTAATGTTTCCCTATTCTGCGTTTGAAATAGAAACAGAATTCTGGACGAGTGCTTTGGACTCGATGGCTGCTCTTAAGTGAAAATCCCGAAAAAGGAAATTGCGCGAAGAAAAGTCCGCCTCGTAGTGTACTGGGTGGCCGGTTCGCCAACCGTGCTTGAGGTCTCGGGTTCGTTCCTGGAAAGGTTGGTGTGAAATGTTGGTTTTTGAAGGTGATTTTATACTAAAGTATTTCATGTTGGAATAAATATGTTGATGACTTTTATAAAGGGCGTCCGGTGGAGTTGGGTTATCCTTCAAAACAAGTCAAAGTAAAAGTTATACTAAAATTAAATAATAAAACCGTCTCTAGATAGTAAAGTCTTCATAAACAAATTATAATTTATTAGAGATAATGTTTTTGGGGAAACATTGATTTTTCATTTGTTCTTTTTGGTTTATATTTTTATTCTTATATTAAAATATTTATTGTGTACGTGCTGTAACGTAAAACTAATAAAATCATGTAAAACCTCGCATAGTCTATGCCTATCTTTAATTTTATTATGTTTTATGTTATGTAACGTAAGAAAAAATTAATATTTTTTAAATTCAAAAATTAAAAACAATAATCTAATAACGGCAAAAAATTTTCGTTACAAGATCATGTAAATGATAATTTAATTTTTGCTACTGTTTACCCATTATTTACCCATTTGAGATTCATCCGATTTTTTTCGGCCAAGATACTTCAAATACCTAACAATGCTTTCAAGTTGTACGAGTATGTAGGGGACCCCGTCCAAAATGATCCCCGTCCAAAATGATCCCCCTGAGGAAAAATCTATATATAATATATAAAAATGACAATTCCGGATTCGATTCCCGATAACAACACAAAAAATAATAATGTGATTTTTCTCAAGCCTGGGTGTTCTATGCCGTAATTCACCACAGTAATTGGGCCTCCTGGCCTGTTGTGGCGCAAAAAAAAGTTATCGGACTAGATTTGAAAAATGCAATTATTTTGTCACCTACCACAATTTATCAAATAGGGTCATTATTTAACATATTACTTTTAAAACTATTTGTGCAAAACCCTACAAAATGATCATTTTGCCCAATTTTGTGTATAAAATGATCCTCAAAAATAACAACGTGTTACTATAAGTTTGTGTATTACTTTCGACAAGAAAATATGACTAAACAATAAGCAAAGCCGAGCGAATGATGTAAAGGATCCCTCTGAACAAATTTTACTAAGGGCTAGATAATTTTTAGATTCTAATTGTTGTTTCGTTGGCTCAGCGGCTCTAAAGGTTACATCTGTGAAAGCACCTGGATTAAAGGAAACTATTCCATATTTTTTTATTTCACTTAAGGCATTTTTTATTTATTATACTTTTACATTGTTTGTTTTCTATTTTTTATACAGAATAATGATCCCTCACTGGGGTGTCCCGTGCCGAGGGTAACATTTTACAAAATGTGAAACATGCCTTAAATTAGTTATTTAACAAAGTTAACATAATAATAATAATAAAAATACGTAATTAATCTAATAAACCGAATTATCATTAACATAATAAACAATATAAACTAAAATAATAATAACAAACATAACCATTTATACAGACCAATAGGACAAATTTCATAAACAGTACACTCATTTTACCTATTTGGCTTGATCCACTCATCGATCCGTGTGCAACCCACCTACACTATCCATTTCTTAATAGCAATTCTATGTTGTGAGAACTTACTAATTGTCCTTATAGATAATGGAAGTAGATTGTACACTTTAACCAAATAGTAGACCAAGCCTCTTTGACCGAAGGTTGTATTTAATTTTTTTTTTCACCATCAGGGTGGAGTATCTAGTAACTCTTGTATTTGTAACGGAAGGTAGAGAATTATGTTTATGTGCATAGTAACAAAGCTTTTACATAAAGTTGTTGTAAAGATTTTATAGTAAGATTTTATAGTATACGATTTAATCATTTAATAATAGTGCAGCTTTCAGATATGCCTGCCCAAAAATTTTACTCAATTAAAAAAAACACGGACGCCATTTTACCATGATGATTATTCATTCATTTTTTAAAAGCTTGATTGTGGTAAATGCTCAATAGATACTCGACTCTTTTATCTAGAGACTGCAGTGCAAATAAAATAACATTAAAAATAAGAAGTGTTGGATCCTTAGTAGATGGTTTTACAAGAGAAAGAAAATGTTGAAACCATTTATCAAAAACTTCAACATTCAGGGAACCTGAGGTTATCAGGCGTTGTCTTACCAGGAGGTGCACCGTCCATCAATTATTATTTCATTTGATTTCCTCGAAAATTCAACACCTGATGAAGGAAATTTCTCGAAGCAGATATGCACAATACTACTGTTGTTGCATCACTTTGCTCAGCAGCTTTTTTTGGGCAAGTTCGACTCATAAATATTAGCAATATTTATATAGGTATACAAATATTTGGAAATTCGCAAAACGCTGTATTTAATTTTAGTTAAAATAGTACAGTTGAGTAAATATAAAATTAAATATTTTGTTTTAAGACTTTAGTTTATTTTGATAACACCTGTAGATGGAAGGATCTGTGCTTTCCTAAACTAGTGGTGCTTCAAAATGAACTCAAGTGATCTTAAAATAAAGTATTTTATTTGGTTTCATCGTGTTTTTTATTTATTTATTTTAAAGAAACAAACAGTCGACAATGATATAGTAACATTAAAAAAATACAGTTTAAAGACAGTTTAAGAATCATACATATTATTAAATTGTGTTACAACAGAGCGCTGTGTCTATGTTTATTTGTATGAGAGTAAGTGATGATGTGTGTTTATGTGTATTAGTGTAGGAGTAAGTGTTCAGGTATGTGTAAGTGTAAGCATCATTAAATAGTAAGTGGGATCGTATCGCAGCCAGAAATAATGAGTCTTCATTTATTTTTAAATAAATTAAGTGGCATGTAAAATTTATCAATAGATGAAAAAAAAGCATTATAGTTAGAGCAAGAACGATAGAGAAAAGAGTGTTGTGCATAGTTACTGCTACAGACTGGCAGATGGAACAAATACTTATTTCTTGTCTTAGGGACATTAAGATTAATTTTGGAGAGTAGGTTAAAAGAGTCTACTTTATTATTTAATAATTATGTAAAAAGCATAATTTAGATATAGTGCGTCTATTTTTAAGAGTAAAAAATCATTTTTGTTCGGCAGATTGGCTATAAGAACAAAGCGTTTTATAATCTAGGTATTTTAAAAATTTTCGTTGAACATTTTGAATCCTTTCTATGTTTGTTATGTATTGTGGGCTCCACACAACGGATGCAAACTCCAAATTACTGCGTACAAAAGTGTTGTATAAAGTTTTTAATGTATTTGGTTTATTCAAAGGTTTGGAAATTCTTAAATGTTATTCCCTATACTGCTGATTCAATTCAGTTGTGTAAAAACAATCCACATTTTTTTCGTTTGGAAAAATGGCAAAAAAAATTTTGAACCTCAAATAAAATACTAACGTACTTATTTTTACTAACCTAACCTAACCTTACCATTTTGAGGAATTTTGGCGGGTTTTTTTTCTAATGTTAATATAATTTTGTACCGTATTATAAGCGTTTTGATTTTCTAAAAGTTTTATTTGAAATAACTGCGCATATGACGTCTCAATTTATCTTTCTTTTATGCTCGGTGTGTTCTGCTGATTAGTCAATTGACTAACTGTAAATATCAAAACTTTCTTATCATTAGTTGATTTAAAGTTGTTGATCAAATTAATTTGTTTTAATTTTATTATTATTTTCATACATTTTCAAGAAACTTCGCCGTTCAATTTAATGCTCTAATTTATACTGACAGAAGAATACATTTTTACATCCAGTTTCCCGTAGGGCTGAACTTCTTCATAAAGTATTCACAACAACAAAAAACAATGTTCCTAAACATTTCAATCAAAATTGCGATATTTTTTGTTTCTCCTGAACATTTTTGTGAAAAACAAATTTTTATTTCTTTTCAAAAAAAATATTTTCGAAATAATCTCTTCTCGTCGAGATGAGATTTTCTTTCTCAAATATTTGAGAATTCTTTGTTTTTCTGTTTTTTTATCTACCACCGTTCACTAGTGCATAGGACACCGCATTGCAATTTCAACCGCATCGTATCTTGTCATTCGATACATGGAGGCAGGATAACTACTATGATAACTACTACGCAACACTCGGGCTCAAAGGGTAAAAGGATAATGAGAAAAAAATTAGCGATTAAGGACCGGTTTGAAGAAGAAATTCAAAGAGAAAGTAGATTGACAAGAGACGAAAATTAATGGCTGATCGAAACACATTCGTACCTTTAATTATATCAAAATGTAATTGTTTAGTTGCAAAATTGGAGCACCTACGCTCCATAATTTTATTTACGACTGTAAAAATAAGCCCTTTATTTTGTTAACGCCTACCTGTTGTAAATCAGGTAAATGGGTCATTTATTATATAACCATTATGACACTGAAAAATAATTTGTATTGCGCTACTGTATGACTGGGTAAATTGAAAAATAATTACCATACAACGATTAAATTTTATTGAAACTGTCAAACAAAAATAATAGAATTGGTAAAATAAAAGTCTAGGCGTAAACAGAGCTAGATCTTTCATTGGCTGGTTTAAGTGGCCACTTTACATACGGTGTAACAACACTTTTCCTCAAGTCTTCTATCGGTTGATTTTTGTCAAGTAAAATACTTGAAAACTTTATAAATGTAGGTGAGGTTCATCCAACTGAATTATGTTTATTCAAGTATAACAGATTGAGCAAAAAACGATAGATAATAATGTACAAACGCTTTAAAGACAGATTAAATAAAAAAATAGATAGGTACACATAACCAGTCATAAAATAAAATAAATAAATAATGTAAAAATTGCTGGTAAGATATATAAGTAGCTTGCAGACTTTTTTTACGTATAAATAAATTTTTAATAAAATTGTGATGCAATTAAATATCTCAGTATTTGGGTTTCATCCATTCAGTCCCTGATCGACCAAGTTAGAACTGAAATCTGAAATCCTCAGGATCGTTTTTGCTCTATTTTCCATTGTGAAACCCTCCGCTCTGAACACTTAAATGATTTTCCACTGAAAATTTATTTCCGTGATTAAAGTCTTCGTGGTGATTGATATTATCGTGATTGACAATGTGAGTCCCATGATTAAAATCATACATTTCAGGGAAGGGTTTGGCCACCCCATGTCAAAGTCCATGTCCAATTCCATGATCAGCATGTGATTCTATGTGAGAATGAGGTCCTGCATGGCCATGGTGTTTTACAAAAGTATGAGTAGTATGAGAAACACCATGATGACCAATATTCAAATCGCTTGTCTTTGTTATTGATTTCGTGATGGTGAGTAGAAAAAAGTTTATGGTGGTGCCTTAGTTTATCATCATTGGCATCTTCTTGAATTACATAACAAAATGAATACTTAAACAAAAAGAACAAAATTAGTAATATTCGAATTGCGCGGGCCATCTTTGAAAACACCAAATATTTAAACGTGCGTCGGTCGCCGTGTTCATTTTCTTTGAATAATCGCAGTACCAGAGCTAATGCAGAACTATAACAAGTTCACAATACTCCGAATGAGTCTCAATTAATTAATTATGTCACCTACCAGGCAAGGCTTTTAAAACGATATTATAATATTTACATCAATTTTGAGATATCGATACTGTTCTTTTTTTTCAAACGAAAGCATGGTAGCGCAGTATAATAGCTTCAAATTAATTAAATTAATATTTAAATCTCACAAAAAACAAAGTACCAGTATAAAATCAAGAAGAGCTCGAGTGGTAATCGGTATAAATATCAATTTCCACATGCAAACGCTTGAATATGATTGTATTATAAACATGCTAAAACAATTTAATCTCGGGAAAAACTGTAATTTGGTAACTGTTGACCTTGTTCTTGGATTTGATAAATGTCTGCAAGTAACTGAATCAAATGATAATCTTGTTACGTTGAAAAACAAAATCCCCCATTGTATAATATTTCGAAGAGAGTTATGATTCTACTACTAAATTTCGCAATTTAAGAAATCAAATTATATTGTTAAAAAATACGTAAGTATATTTAATTTTGTTTATTGTTGTATTCTGTAAAAGGCCGTAAGCTGTGTATCATAAAGAAAAAAGGCCTGAAAATACTTTTTTTTAATTAACCTTTAATTGTACCTATCTGAGTGACAAAACTGGGACTAGATACCATCATAAACGTCGAGGTCCTTAGTAGAATTGATGGAGAAAGGCGCCTGGTTTTAGACCATCTCCGAAAGACGTGCTAGATGGATTGGACACATATTGTGTCACGAGGGTCTCCTTCGTAGGGTAATTGAGAGGATGTCTGAGGGGACAAATTACAGGGTGCTGAAAGCGTTGATTTTTTTACTAATTAGAGATATATTTATTGGAGCGTTAGGACTAAGTGCAGTGAACAGAAGTGAGAGATTAAATAGTCTATCCGCTGTCTATATGAGCCATTCATGTAAACCACACAATTTGTACACGCAGCAACTATCCCGCTTTCCCAAATAATCGTCTTGATGAAGGATTTTTTGTAAGAGTTCAATGTGCATATAAAAATGTCTACATTACCACAGATTTTTTTTTTTGAAGGTACGTCTTAAAAATGAATTCAAGGTTTAAAATTGCTTTTACAATTTGATACATAAAAAAGGGAATATAATCTGATACGATAAAGAAGACAATTGAAACCAATATTTTGTAATAAGTACGGCGAATCAAGCATTCTGATGAAATTATAATAATTACGCATCCCAAGATAATTATCACTAATAAAATTTAATATGTTATCTAAAATTTATGTGTTTCTCATATTATAACGATAATTAAATAGAAATAATAATAGTATTTGGTAATAGTGATGACCTGATTTAATAAATATCAATAAACTGATTGATAAGTACTAATTAGTTGGCTTTGAAATATTGAACAATGTTCACGCCTTAAAATATTGGAACAAGGACTAATGATCACGATTGCACCCGACAGATATGGTAGGTTAAGGTCCTTTGTCATTTTGATACCAAATGCATTTTATGCAGGAAGACATTGCAAAGGTTTGTGGTTGAAAATCCTTCACAAATTATGTTAATTGCGTTTTAATTATATATATTATTTTAATAGTGAGCGGCGTATTACCATTTCGGTGTTTTGGCAATGTCGTGTTATGACAGACAGACGTCACTAATAGGAGTTTAAGACTTATTTCACACCGTTTGCAATCGTACAAATCTACACCACATTTATTTATTTATTATGTATTTTTTTATATTTTTTTTATTTATTTCTTAAGATAGCTTATATTAAAACTAATATAAACTATTATGTACATTTACATCATCTATATATATTTACATTTCCTTACAGTAACTTATACATTTATTTTTAAATTCTTTCAGACACTTTTCATTCTTCATACATTCAGGCATCTCATCATACATTTTTAAACCCTTATACATCAAACAATTTTGCGACTCAGCTCTTTTCAATAATGGTAGTCTTATTTTATCCTTTTGTCTAGTAGCATATTCATAACAATTTTTGTTTAAGACAACTTTATCCTTAAAATATTATATAAAATATTTACGGCCTAAGCCAATTCCAATTCTTGAATTATTAAACATATGTACAAAGAACTAAATAAATTGAACATAAGTACATGTAGTAAAGACAAACAAGGACGATATATTAGTTGAATAAAGTGTTTTTAACAATATTTTGAGTTTGTTCCAAATTTTTGTAGACAAGGACTGGATTCAACTCCCTGTGAATGAATGAATCTCACCCGCATAAATTAAAGGTTCAGCTCTTTAACTTCACAAACATCAACCGATGAAAGAATTTAAGAAATATAGATGTTCAAATATGGCAGAATGGTGAATGTTACACAGTGTGTAAAGTGGCCACTTAACCAGCCATTGACAGGTCATAAGCCCTGTAGATGCCTGGATTCTATATTACCTTCTCTTAAATGTTCTTCATCTATGTTGTAATATGTTAATATAAACAGCTCCCCAGGGAGTTGAATCCAGTCTTTGTCTTCAAAAATTTGGACGAACTCAAAATATTGTGAAACAAAAGTTTTTTTTATTTTTTATTTATTCGAAAAAATACAGGCATATCACAAAAAAATATAATAATAACGTATCCCAAACTCTATGAGGCCAAGGGCCCTGTGTTGAGTTGGGATACAACATAATGGAAAGTGGAAGCACGTACATGATTAAATAATAGCAAAAATAAAAATTAAGTACTATTACATAAACATACATATATTTTAATAAGCATCTAGACAACACGCTTAATAGTATATAAATCTATGCAATATTTCGCAACCGTCTCCTGCAATGGTCTCTTCCCTTAGACGAAATCCAGAATTGTACACTCTTTCTAAAAATGGCTTTCATTTTGGAGAACTTAATATGTTTATCCAGGGCATTGAGCACTCTTGGGGCCACAGTAGACAATACGGCGTCAATAGAATAAAATGTGGCTGGATTATAATATCTTTACTTTAAATATTGACAAAACAAAATATATAATATTTAGTAAAACCACAGTGGGACAGCCTAAACAAAATCTTCAATTAAAAATATGCTCTGAAATACTAGAATCAGTACACCATATGAAATATTTGGGAATAATTAATAAATGTTTTAAATGCGTAGAACAAATCGAATATATTACAAAAAAAAAGAAAACTTTCCTATATCTTCAAGTCGATACGTAACATCTTATCCCTAATTAAACTCAAACAACTATATTTAATTTTATGTAACTCAATTATAACTTATGGCATAATAGGATGGGGAGGCACTAATAAATCGATATTTAAACCTCTTGAATCAGAAATTCAAAAATCAATAGTTAAAATAATTTTAATAAAGCCCTTCAGGTACCCCAGCGTCAAGTTATTTGAGGAATTAGAGATCTTAGATATAAGGCAATTATATATTTTAAGAATAATAATGTTTGTGAAAGCAAATTATTCTATCAAATTCCAAAAAGAACACTCCCGCACTGCCAAAAGTCAAACTAGAGGATGGGTCATGGGGTCTACCACAAACTCTGAATTCGGGCAAAGAAATTTTAGGTTTCTGGGCCCCAAAATATTTAATTTGTTACCCAAACATTGCAAAACCATGACCCCAATTCAATTTAATAAATTGGTAAAAAAATGCGTTTAAGTCGAGAAAAATCGTAAAATTTACTCAAAAACATTCTTACATAATAAATGGTATAAATTAATATTGTACAACTGTAAAGTTAGTTAACAAGTAGGTAGAAATATTATTGTTTATTTTGTACAAAAATGTCTACCTTTAAACAGGTTGTACCTAGTTAGGCAGACTAGATATGATCCTGAGAAATATATTACAAAACTGTGTATGTAGTAGATAAAGTAATTGTTTTTTTTGTAAATAAACCATTATTACTATAATTATTTTTATTATTGGATGTTTAAAACACCCGTTATTTAAAAACGATTAATATCGTATTTTCATAGAAACTGATTAATTCATTTCGACTTTGAACGGGGTTTTCTTCAAAATTTGATTCTTGGTAATATATTTGGTACGGCTCAAATAAGTCTTATTATATTGGGAAAAAATACAATAGCTTTTAAAACAATTGGTTGGTAGACAAAATAAATAATTGACAGACGTTACGAATAAATTGTTTTTAAATAAATGAACCAATTAACGCCTGTTTGGCATAAACAAGCGTCATCAAAACGACTTGAATATTTTTCCGAGAATAAATTGATGTTCTAAAGCACCTTACAAAGTTTCAGATAGAATTGTGTGAATTGAAATTATAATTAATGCAAATATTAATTGGTCTTGTTGGAATATGCAAATAAAGATTTGTGAGTGATATCCGCTCAAGTACAAGTGATGTTTTCTTAGTAAAAAAACGTTTTTGTTTCGTTTTCATTAGAAAAAGCAACTACCTATGGTTAAAGTTTATCACTAATTTGTATTTAGTTTAGAATGAGGAAATAAAGTGAAAGAGAGGTAGATAGATGTTTACAATATACGCCAAATACGGAATTCATTGATGTTTATTTATTTTGAAAAAATAAAAGCTCTTAAATTCTGATTAAACTTGATACCATTAAAGCAAACTTGATACCATTAAATTAAACTTGATACCATTAAATTAAACTTGATACCATTAAATTAAACTTGATACCATTAAATTAAACTTGATACCATTAAATTAAACTTGATACCATTAAATTAAACTTGATACCATTAAACAAATTGCTTAAATGACGGTTATACTGTCAAATTAATTGAAACCTTTTTTTAAAAAACTAAAACAATAATCAATAAACAAATTCTTATATCTTCCTCTAAATATTGATAAAGATAAAGATAATACTAGTAAATGGAGGAGACTTTTATATGTAAATAATACCTTAACTAAAATTTCAAAATTCTTGCCAAAAAGTATAAAACCTGCATTTTATTCAATTCAATTCAATTTTATTTATTCATATTTATGTATATTACAAAATAGAATATCGTAATTCATACACATAAAAATAATTAAAATAATAGGGTAAAATTTGACATATACAAAAATAACACATAATATCCAGAGAATAATATGTTAAAAGAGTAAGAGAATCTTGTAACGAAAAACTCCGTCAGAGACGTAAAAAATGTCAACGTCCAAAGTAATATTGTTCAACATAGAGATAGCCCTTCCGTTGGCAGGTTGGTCCTATATATTGGAATGTGATACAGTCTATGCTGACGCTGTCTAAGGTCTATCCAGAACATAAAATCTAATGCTCCGCGTAATTTCAGGGTTGTCAATAATCCCGCAACAATCGAAAGAAGTGCGTAGTTAAATACACATTCCTTCTAGTAGTTAAACTGCTGTAACCAAGCGTGTACTCTGGAGGAACTCAGTGGGATAAAGCCATGGATAATATCCTATAATATTGGAAAATTACTAATAAATTGTCAAGATAAAAGTTTTATATTTGACAACTCGGAAGTTTATTAACTCCAATGCAGCTCTTGCCCATCGAGATACACTGCGAGAACGTCACGTAGCTTCAATATTCGCATTCAAGAACACACAAAATTTTTAAATAATAATTATTTAATGTTGTTTTCTTTGTTTCCTTTGTTTTCTTTGTTTTCTTTGTTTTCTTTGTTTTCTTTGTTTTCTTTGTTTTCTTTGTTTTCTTTGTTTTCTTTGTTTTCTTTGTTTTCTTTGTTTTCTTTGTTTTCTTTTTTTTGTGTTCTTTTTTTCTTTTTTTTTTTTTTTTTTTTTTATTTATTTACAATTTTAAAAAACCCGTTAGGGTTACATTAGAAATTTAATATTGTCTAGTCATTTTATGTCTCGTCTAGTCTAGTTAGTTCAGT